>NC_051438.1:28350563-28352066 GCF_001649575.2 Kryptolebias marmoratus | reverse complement strand
TTTTATGTACTCTTGATTTTTTATGAATTTAATTACTTGACCAAGTGTACCATAAAATCGCATTGAACAATTTTCTATTGAAAATGCATTTTGTTTAGAGACATGGAGATAAATGCATATTATTACAGATGTAGACTTGATCATCTGAGAAAATTTTTGTATTTTTCAAACAAATATTGAATTTTTTATGAATTTATTTCTTTGGCTCTGTGTGGTATCAAATGACAGTTAGCTTCTCCTTCCCGACCTTTCTTCACAAATTATACCGTTGCGTCTTACGAAGCGCCTTTAAGTACGCACCGTCCTGGCGAGCTTCGACTCGGCCCGTTCGCCGAGATAGGCGGCGAAGCCACAACGGCGAGATGCCGGGATCGGAGTGCGCGGACAGGGGCGGAGCGTGGGGGCTTGGAACCCGTTGATAACTGCTTGCAGTTCTAGTTTTTTTATTGTGTCCCGTTTCCTGCAGGTTTCCTGTCCCTCAGGACGAGCCTCTGGCTCTGCGGCAGCTGCTGTGGCTGCAGGATGAGCTGTTTTTAGCCGTCAGTTCTGGTCTGCTGCCGACTTCCTCCACTCTGCTGATTCTTCACGCAGATCAGGATGCTGGAGACACTCTGGCAGTCAGGTCAGCAAACTTAGCAACCTCCCTCAGCTTTGAATTTGATAAAGTGACGAAAATATTTTCAGTCGATTCCGTTTATTTTTATGTTTCTGCTGTTTTTTTGTGCTTTAGGTCTCGAGTGGAAGTAGACGGTGTTGTGGTCAGTGTGGTTCACAGCTCCCAGACTGGAACTGTGGCTTTCCAACTGGAGGACGGACAGATAAGGAAGCTGCTCTGGGGTCAGTAAACATCATTGCAGGTGGCGTATGAAGCTCCGTTATGACCCTCACGCTGACAGATGCTCGGTTCTGTGTCATCTGGCAAAATTTACCAAAACATTGAAGCGTTGCCGCTTCAAGAAACATTACATTTTTATGTGCACTCACTCCTCGCTCGGACAGGTTCCTCTAGCAGCTTTTTTATTGACAGTTATTCATCTTTTTATTTCTTTAAGCGCCGTTTCATATCAGAAGTTTAGAAATGGATGAGGAAAACTTCATGTTTGCAGTTGAAAATTTTCGGATACGGGAGCTGAGGGTATATGACCCAAAATCTCATCATTATAACGACCACAGATTAGATATATTACCTGACAATCCATTGCTTAAAACAGTGGTTCTTAAAGTGTGGCGTGGCACACTTTAAGAACCACTGCCTTAAACCCTGAGGAGACCCTAACCCTAGTCCTGGGCCAAAAGGCCCTCACCCCTTAAACCCTGAGGAGACCCTAACCCTAGTCCTGGGCCAAAAGGCCCTCACTCCTTAAACCCTGAGGAGACCCTAACCCTAGCCCTGGGCCAAAAGGCCCTCACCCCTCAAACACAGAGGAGACCCTAACCCTAGCCCTGGGCCAAAAGGCCCTCACCCCTCAAACCCTGATGAGACCCTAACCCTAGCCCTGGGCC
>NC_051438.1:28333121-28336664 GCF_001649575.2 Kryptolebias marmoratus | reverse complement strand
CTGTTTGCTCTAAATTCTGTATAATCTGTAACTGGGAAAAGGTCATTGATATTTCTATATGAATGATTTGACATAATACATCTAAAACTAATTAATTTATGTAATTTTTAATAAATATTGATCATGATTGGCCCTTGGCTAGGACGAAATTTTTAAATTTTGGCCCCCTTGCGTCACTGGGTTTGACCCCCCTGCATTAAACCCTAGGGAGACCCTAACCCTAGCCCTGGGTCAAAAGGCCCTCACCCCTTAAGGCAGTGATTCCCAAAATGTGGGGCACAGTGTGATTGCAGGCGGGGCGACAGAAGCAGTATGGATGAAAAAAAAAACATTACCTGATGAAGCATAATGGACAGGTTTTTAACCCCATTTTGCATAGAGGCTTTTTACACACGTATTGATGATAGTAAAATTGAATATTGTTACAAATAAAAAGAAATATGTTTGAAATAACACTGACAGCAAAGAATACTCTTCTACAGTATAGAACTAAAAAAAAAAAAAAAAAAACAGTTACACAAAAGTGTTTCACTGTAAAGATGGTTTGTAGTTTTTTTTGTTGCAACCTGAAGTGTGAAATAAACTTCAATCATGTTAATTTTGTCTCCTCTTTACTAAAAACACACGACACATCAGGGAGATTGAAATCCCTGGATGGGTTATGAAAGGTTTAAATAAATGATTAGTTTCTGTTCTTTTCCTTTTATATGACTTGCATTAAAGTCAGTTTTAAAAGAAAACACAGGTGTTTGTTTCATAAACTGTTTTTTGGAACAGATTGTCCTGAGCCGTCAGCAGAGGACTGGTGTGACTCCAGCGGCTGCAGGATCAGCTTCCCTGTTCCCTGCGTCCAGACGGCGCTCTGCAGCATCAGTGGAGCGGTACATAAATACCTCAGTCTACAAGAGATGCAGCTTTTATTGCTGTCTCATTTGATGGATCAGTTTGATGATTTGACCCTGATGTTATGAAACATTGTTTTTATTCTCTGTCCTTGAAAAAAAAAGAAATTCCTGCTCCTTCTGAACCCGTTAATCCCATTAAAACTTGTTTCTGCGAGTTAATCTGAGCTAATGCCTGCTGATAAACTTTATCAGTTCTTGGTATCAGCCCCTCACCATCAGCCAAATTACTGGACTCACTGCAGACCCTCAGCTGCTGGGAAGGTTTAGTCTGGTTGTTAGCAGTGGTGGACAGTAACGGAGTACATTTACTTGATTACTGTACATAAGTTCATTTTTTGAGAATCTTTTACTTTACTTGAGTAATTCTTTGGGGGGGAACTTTTAACTTTCAGTCCACTACATTTCTAGGAAGCTGGTCGTTACTTCGTGGTAACAGATTCAACCTTAAACCTCTGTTCCACAGTGAAAGTGTGAGGAGAATCCAGACTCTGGTTTGGTGTGTTTTTAGATTAAAAAATCCTTATTTTTTTGTGGCGTTTTTATGCTGAAGGTGTAGAAGTTGTAGCAGAGTGTTTCTACGCGTCGATACATCAGGTGGTTTCTGAAAGTTACAAGGTTCTGCAAAATTACTGATATTAGAACATTTAATTTGCATTTTTGAATACTTAAGTACTTTTAAATGCATGTACTTTTGAATACTTAAGTATTTTCAAAAGTGAGTATTTCAGTACTTTAACTTGAGTACATTTTTGACCGAGCAACTTTTACTTGTAGTTGAGTAAGATTTGACCACGAGTATCAGTACTTTTACTCAAGTACTGTAGTTGAGTACTTCGTCCACCACTGGTTGTTAGTTATGGCCTAACAGGAAACTTGATGCTGAATGAGAAGATGAGCCTAAACAAAGTAATATTAATTAATGACCACAGTCTCTCCAGTCTACAGTTCCATACATTTACATTATTGATTGTTGGGACAGAATTATTCATGGGTTTAAATGTTTCTCTTTATCTTCAGGAATACCTGCTTGGCCTCACGGACAGATCCCACCTGTATGCTGGAGACACAGAGGTCTGACGTCGGCTTCTTCATCTGTTAGGAAAATGAAGCTAATGTGTTTTTGTTTTTCTTAAAGAATATACATTTATTTCAGCTTGCTTCCAACGTTTGTTCCTTTGCCGTTTGTGACGACTTCCTCCTGATCAGCACACACTCTCACACCTGCCGCTGCCTGCAGCTGAGCACGCTCACAGTCAAAGGTGAGACGAGACGAACACACGGGTTACATCATATCAACGTTTTATATTAACATGTCGTAAAGTTTAGATCGAGCTCAGTTTAATGATGGTAACTTTGCTTTTTATTAAAGTGAAAAATCAGGTTTATTTCCACAACAGCAGCAGTTTTCAGAAGATTTTTCTTTTTTTTTAAATAATGGTAACATCCGATCTTTATATATCAGTGTTGTCAGACTCTGAGGCATGTGCCCTGCAATAACAATAGTAATAATAACTAGAAAGTTCCTGGAGAAACTTTGACGGGGCCTGCCACGGTGTGCGTCCGTGCTGAACCAAGATGGTTCCAAGAGCTGATCAGTTGCAGACAGGAATCATAAAGGGCTGGTCCAAACACGAGAGGAGTCCACCTCTGAAGTTTGACCTTTGTACTGTAAACGGTTGCAGAGTTGGAGCTCACAGGCTGTTGTGACCTTGACCTTTGACCTTGTGACCTTGAACTACTTGGCATGGATCCTTTACCCATAAGGGGTCTAGCTGTGATGGTTGACCTTCCTACGTTACATGATTGCAGAGTTAGAGCACGCACAATTTTGCTCTGAAATTTTTACACCGCTAGCTTTGGCGGCCATCTTGATATTTTAACTTTGCACTCAGTATGCAATAGGCCTCTGTCTCAGCTACTGCTTTGCTAAATTTTAGCTCCATATGTCTATGTGTGAAGTTTGAACTCTCTGCTATAAACGGTTGCAGAGTCAGAGCACGCACAAATTTTGGTCCCAATTTTCACCTTGTTAGCTGTGGCGGCCATCTTGATTTTTTTTTTAAAGCAGTCAGTATGAGAAGCGACTTTGTCTCAGCTACTACCATATCAAATTTCAGCTCCATATGTCTAAAAATGACTGAGTTAAAGCTGAAAGAAAGTTTGACGATTACAAAATGGCCGACATTGCCAGTTGTAGACAAGCATCATAAAGGGCTGGTCCTTGACACATGAGGAGTCCATCTGTGACGTTTGACCTTTCTGCTATAAACGGTTGCAGAGTCAGAGCACGCACAAATTTTTGCCTCAATTTTCACCTTGTTAGCTGTGGCGGCCATCTTGATTTTTTTTAAAAGTAGTCAATATGAGAAGCGACTTTGTCTCAGCTACTACCATATCAAATTTCAGCTCCATATGTCTTAAAATGACTGACTTAAAGCTGAAAGAAAGTATGATGATTACAAAATGGCCGACATTGCCAGTTGAAGACAAGCGTCATAAAGGGCTGGTCCTTGACATGTGAGGAGTACATCTATGACGTTTGACCGTTCTACTGTACACGGTTGCAGAGTTGGAGCTCACGGGCTGTTGTGACCTTGACCTTTGACCTTTTGACCTTGAACTCCTTAGCATGGCTCCC
>NC_051438.1:28322226-28331999 GCF_001649575.2 Kryptolebias marmoratus | reverse complement strand
AATGCCTACGTTTTGATATATAATTTGTTAATGTATCATAAAAAATGTGGGCGTAGGAGCAGTTTGTTCGCTAAAAAATGTGTTGTGCTCAGACAGCTCCACACTCTAGCTCGTTAGTGAGGTTAGAGTGTAACTGCCAAAATTTCACGAAAATTCCGAAATTTTTGCGTGATTTTTGGCAATTACGTCGCCATAGTAACACGAAACGCGAATAAAAATAGTAGCCCTCATGCCGAGACCGAGCCGGTCGTTCTGATATAAAATTTGTGGGAGTTCTTTGCACGGTTCGGGCCGCATTAAGGGTAACGGAAGAAAAATAAATAAAAAAGAGACACGTTTAGAGGTGTAGAGTAATAGGTGCCTGCCAGCAGTGCATGCAGGCCCCAATAATTATAAAGTCAGAGGACATGTATAGATGGAGGTAGTTGGCGTGAGGACAGAGTCAGATGGAGGAGGTCATTCAGGTCACCCCTGAAAAGGGAACAGCTGAAAGAAAAGTAATAATAATAATAATAAAATATCCAGAGTAAAGATATCTAGTGTTCTGTGATTAAACATTTTGAGAAATTACTTTTGTCATACATTTTTTTTTTATTATTTGAAGATGTTGTGGCCATTTATGTTTAATCTTTTGTAAATCACAATTTCTATCAATTTAGTCTTAATTTGGGCAGTTAGAACATACTTTAGTTAGTTTTGGAATCACAATCTGTAATTAATTTTTATATTTGGAATTGTTTAGATTATTTTTGTAAATTTTGGACCCTCTCATTAATTGGTGATTAAGAACACACTGGTGGAGGAGGCTTTTTGTTTGACAGATGTCCGGTGTGAAGATGGGAGGGTTTTTTTTTTTTATAAAACCACATTTTGAGCTGGTGGAATCGGTCTAAGTTAACTTTCGTTTTCATCTAAATTATAAGAGAATTTTAGTTATTGTTTTATCCATATTTGTTTGGCTGGAAATAAACATTTTTTAAACAATCAAGTTGGAAGTGCATGCAAAAATCAAACCACCTGTTGCCACCCATGGCCTTACTGGGAAAGTTTTGCTTGGAAACTAGAAGGCCGCGACAGAAGGGATGCAGACCCAACGTGGTCTCACAGCAAAATGTAAAACGGTAATAAACAGGGTATCTGTAGAGGTAATTACACAGGGTACCTACAGGATGGTTACAGTGGACAGACAGAGTAATTATGGGGCGTTCATGATGGTCCTTACAGGGTACTTCCAAGGAGACCAGAACCTTGGTACCCTGTGCTGTGCCCCAGTGTTGCTTTCTGTCAGTTGAAGTGAAAGTGACCTTTAACCCCTCAGGGCTGCAGGCAGCTCTGGCCTCTGATGGAGGTCAGAATGATGAGACACTTCGGCGAGTGGAGCGAGGATCCAGGATCGTCACCGTGGTGCCTCAGGACACCAGAGTGGTTCTGCAGGTCAGCGGAGTCAAAAACACACGTTATGTTTAAGTTTCTGAAGGAATTCACAGATTTTCCTTCATGTGTGTCCAGATGCCTCGGGGAAATCTGGAGACCGTCCACCACAGAGCGCTGGTGTTGGCTCAGCTCAGGAAGTGGTTGGATGAGTGAGTTTGAGCCTCCATGTTTGTTTCTGGATCAATAATTTGAGCCAAAGCTTTATTAGCATCCCGTCTGTCGGGACTTAAACTTTGTAACACGTACTGTAAGTGTACATACTTGTTAAAACTAGTAGTCTGAGTCAGAGATTCAACAACCAAGTTACCAGAGATGGATGTAAAGTTGCTCATTTGAACATGTTTTGGTTTTAAACTAAAATTACTTCTCTTCTCTGTCAGTTTCAGATCCTTTTCCTGAGATTTTATTACATTTTTCTGTCATAAAACAAATGTTAGCCGTGCACACATTCAGAGTATCTGCACCCAAATGAGCCGATAAAAACACACAGCTACTGCAGCCGTTTAACATGAGAGCAAAGACTAATTAAACACTTTATTTTTGTACTCAGAAGTCAGATGTTCTTCTCTATAAAAATTAGTTTTAATAATCGAGCCGGTCTGTTTTTGTCTTTGATAACAGGCTGAGGTTCAGAGAGGCCTTTGAATGTATGAGGAAGCTGAGGATCAACCTGAACCTCATTTATGATCACAACCCAAAGGTATTTATGAATTTTATTATGAAATTTATTGGCAAGATATCCGAGGAGCTTTCTCAGTAAAAAAGAAAACAAACAACACAGTCAATACAAGAGAAGAATAAATAAAGATTAACACGGAACGTGCTGAGTAATGAAACACAATCAAGCAGAATTGAATCAAAGGTTTGTAAAAACAAGAAAAGCTTTTAACAGATGAGTCTGACTGATCTCAGGTCAGCTCGTAGATTTTCTCACAGACCAGTTTATTTGACTTTAAACCACTTTTTGCATCAAACTAATTGAATTTCAGCTTCTCTGTTTACAACCTTTTATTAAATGGTGATTTCTGAATGAGACAAACTTTAATGGAAATATATTTAAATGTTGATAATCTAACGATGAGACATCTTTCAGAATTAAAATCAATATTTATTGTTTTTCTGCAGGTTTTCCTGGAAAACATTGAGACCTTCATCACACAACTCAACTCCATCAACTCCATTAACCTCTTCCTCACTGAGCTCAGGTGAGACCGAGCGTTTTCTCACCTGAAAGAATCGTTTTTATTAAATCGCTTCTCTCTGCTGCACCTAGAGAGGAGGACACGAGCTGCAGCATGTACCCCCGTCCCGACAGCGGCCCGGCCCAGACCCAACCCACCCAGAAGAAGGTCGATGTCGTTTGTGATGCTTTACGGAGCGCCATGGAGTCAATGGATCCGAACAAGTCAGTCGTGTTTCTGTTCGAGTCATGGGGGGGTGTTCATGTGTTTGTTAGCAAAATATATCATGAATCACTGGACAGATTTTAGTGAAACTCTCAGAAAGTAATCATTACCTGTACGTCTAAAACTCGTAAACAGTTGGATCTGAGATGGCCGACCTTAGCACCTCAAAGATGGCTACAAGGCCGTCAGCTCTACCTGAGAGTCTGAGAGTCTGAGTGGTGACACAGCTTGTGAAATAGTGCATGAGATCGTGCACGACAACATTTATAACCTTTGACTGAAAGAGCTTCATCTCTATCTCATCGTGAGATCGACGTCTAAACTCTGGCACAGAAAGTGGCGGGCGATATGCATTCTGTCAAGGAAAGCTAGGCCTTTAATTTAGATTACCTTGATAAGTTCAAACTGTTTGTTCTGATTAATATTGTGAATATTATCCAAGTATTTTAAAAGCTGGAAACAAAAACTCCAGTTTTTATAGAATCTAAAACTAAAACCATGTTTTGTTGTGATGTTCTGTTCGGGTTCTTTAAGGTTCTGTCTGTCCGTCCTGACTGCTCACGTGAAGAAGACGGTTCCGGAGCTGGAGATCGCGCTGCAGAAGGTTCACGAGCTCCGAGGTGAGCCGCACGTAACGATGACCTGCTGACGTTTTCGTTTCTCTGCCTCGTCTCGATAATTCAGTGTTTGTGTTTCTGTAGAGGATCCTCCTGAAGCTCCCGGCTCTGTGAGCGCTGAAGAGGCGTTAAAGTACCTCCTCTTCCTCGTTAATGTCAACGATCTGTACGAGCACTCCCTTGGAACGTATGACTTCGACCTCGTCCTCATGGTGGCTGAAAAATCCCAGAAGGTACAAGAAGTCAGGCGGGGAGGGAGCAATAAAACATCCAAACAAAACGAAGGACTGTGTAATATTATAGTTATTTATCATCATTAATATTCAGAGTCATTCTGCTAACGAGGTAATTAATTAGGTGAACTGACTGCTTTAAAGTTGGATATTATGTCGGCTCAGAAACTAAAGTCAGATCTCAGTAAATCATTCTTTTAAATATAAATACATACAGATATTTACATCTGGATGCAGCTGTTTATTGGTTTAAAAAGAAATGAAACACTTGAGATTGATAATTTGATTCTTTATTCCTGCAGGACCCCAAAGAGTACCTTCCTTTCTTAAACATGCTGAAGAGCCTGGAGCCGAACTACCAACGCTACACCATCGACAAACACCTGAAACGCTACAGGAAGGCCTTGGTCCACCTCACCAAGTGCGGTCAGTGATTCTACTGTTTGTTTCCTCTCTGGTGGTGGTGGTTCAGGTGCTGATGTGACCCAGTGTGTGTTTTATCCTCAGGAGAGGAGCATTTCCCTGAAGTGCTGTCTCTGGTGAAGGAGCAGAAACTCTACAGCGAAGCTCTGAGGTTGTACGCCGCAGACAGTCCTCAGTTCAAGGTAAACGCTCCGAACGTCTAACAGCCCCCGACATCTGAACACTAACACCAGACTTTGTCTCTTTTCCTCCTCAGTTTCTGAGCTGTGGATACGCCGAACACCTGATGGAGCAGCAACAGGCAGAGCAAGCCGGCTTGTTGCTATGGCGATGTGGCGAGCCTGTCAGAGCCCTGCAGGCGTTCACGATCAGCTCCAGCTGGAGGAACACCATCTGTGTGGCTCAGCAGATCCCGCTGCCGCCCGACCAGCTGGCTCTGCTGGCCAGAGACCTGGCAGGTAACCATGACAACAGGTAGTCTGACTGACGGTTGGCTGGTTTGAGTCTGATGCAACACGGCTTTGTTCTCCCTCAGAGAAGCTGACTGAGCAGAGGCGGTACTCAGAAGCTGCTCTGCTGTTGGATCAGTACGCCAAGGTGACACCTGAAACATCTGAAACATCTCTGACTGTTTGTTTCAGCTGCTAGTCCAGCTTTGATTGTGCTCATGATAATTCCTCTCTGCGACGCAGGACTGCGAGGAGGCCATCTTGGCTCTGATCACGGGTGCAGTCTGGGAGGAGGCGCTCAGACTGGTCTGTAAACTAATGAACTTTGTCTGTTTACTGTGACAAATTGGAGTTTATAAAAACAACATCTTTTATTCATTAAGATTTACATGCACAACAGACAGGATATAACTGAGACCAACCTGAAACCGGCGCTGTTAGAAGGTAAGAGTTCAGCTGAGCGGGAGACTCGTGGTTCGGTTGTGTTCGAGATAATCAAAATGACAATGTCTTTTGGTTTCAGCTGTAAACTCTCAGATGGGCTTTCTGGAGGCTCAGGTGGCGACGTTCGCTCGGCACAGGAACCGTTTGGCTGTGGTCCGGGAGCAGAAGGAAAAGGCCAGGCTGGACATGCTTGGTGAGGAGAAGTTAAAGTCTTTTATTTAGTGTTTTTGTAAACCAGGGTTCTCCAATCCTGGTCCTCAGGGCCTCCATCCTGCAGGTTTTCCTTGTTTCTCTGCTCCAACACCTGATTCAGAGGTTAAATCACCTCTTCATGTTCTGCAGAAGCCTGTTAATCAATCATTGATTCAGATCAGGTGTGTTGGAGCAGAGGAACAAGTAAAACCTGCAGGATGGTGGCCCTGAGGACCAGGATTGGAGACCCCTGGTTTAAACACTCATCTCTCCATCAGTTTTTTTTAATTGTTGATGTTTTTTATCACCAAACTGTGGTTGAATACACTCTAATTTGTGCTGCTCTTCTCAGAATAATATAGCAGAAAATCTATTTATAATAAAATCTCTCATTGAATAATAGTTTGTTTTATTTGCCAAACATCTGATCCACTCTAAATGAAGTTATAAAACTTCCACAACACTCATCTCATGTAACTGACCGTTTAAAATGTCTGTATTTATTTGAAAAAACCCTTTTTAGTTAGATTTCTCGCAGTAAGCCTTTATGTTCCTCCTCAGATGAAGACGGTCCAGACTGTCCCGATGCTGAGCTTTACTCCGAGGCCAGCAGCATGATGACCGCTTCCAAATACTCCCAGAGTAACTCCCGCATCTCCTCGTAAGACTCGCAGAAACATCCCAGCCCGGATTCACCTGTTTCTGTCAGCCACTCATGGCTCGGAGCTCTGCTTGCAGGAGGTCGTCAAAGAACCGCCGGAAAGCAGAGAGAAAGAAGCTGAGCCTGAAGGAAGGAAGCCCGATGGAGGACAGAGCCCTGATGCACGCGCTCGGGGAAATCCTCACCACTGTGGACAAAATGAGAGGTACAGACCACTTTATTCTCTTCTTATTTAAACCCATACACCAGTCAGATCCCAGCATACGGGAGGGAAGCGGGGAAGCTGAAATGAAGGAACATTAGGAATAAAGGGCTTTAGGAACTAAATTTAAAGACAGTGTGAGAAGATATCCACTTATTTTGTTTCGTTAGGAAGTGTGTATTGTTTTCCAGTATGAGCAGGATGAATCAGTGCATAGATAAAAAAAGAAAACTGTATCTCTGCTCATTTCGACTTGTACGCTGTAGTTTGTATACCTTTAAAGAAAAAGCAGTAAGGAATTGTGAAACCGTGTGAACCTCCCCCTCCACAGAGGAGATCCACAGCCTCCTGAAGGCCCTGGTTCTGTTCCAGTTTGACAAACAGGCCGAGAAGCTGCAGCTGGCCTACGAGGAAACTCTGCAGGCGGTGGAGGCAGCTGTTCCCGAGGTGTGGCCCGAAGGCCCGCAGAGCCACCACGCTCCGGTAAATACAAGACTTTCTCTCATTCTTACTACTGAAGCAGGCAGATCTGTCGGGGCCAGTTTTACCAACTGAATAAAATCAGAATAATTCACAAACCCAGCAGGTATACAGATAAAGGAAGGAAAAAGCTGGCGTACGGACTCTTTCAACATCTTCAGATCTTGTTTTTGCTCGTTTCCTTTAAGAGACTGCTGAGTTTTGTGGTTATTTCCAAAATCAGGTTATCATTTCTGACTTTAAAAAAGGATTAAAATGACAGAATTTCGTGTCCAAAACGATCTTTTCAGCTCTTTTCTGTACATTTCTTATCGTTTGTTCATTATTTGTCTGTCTGAGGAATGAGATGTTACCTTTTTACTGGGATTTATTTATTTTTTGACCTCTGAAGGTCACCGGGCCGAACTCGACTGCAAACAGCATCATGGCTTCGTTCCAGCAGCAGCAGAGACCTGCAGCTTCACAGCAGGGTCAGTAGAACCTGTGGCGTTCATGTGGTTTATTATTATTATCATCTCCTGAATCTGTTTGTTGTTCCTTTTAGACGCTGAGACTCCAGCAGCACCAAAGATGAGAAACGGTGTCAAGTGGAAGCTCAGTATTCTGAAGTAAATATACATAAAGTTCTGTTTTTTTGTTTTTACTGTACAGTGAAAGTCAGCTGTTTAATAAAGATTCATTGAATGTTCTCTCTTACTGAATCCTTTTATTTGTGAAACAGATCAGCTCGTGTTGTGACTCTGCTGCTCCACAGCAGAGGATCAAACAGCATTAATCCAGTGAACGTTTGCCTCTGAACCAAGCCCTGCTTTGTTCGCACCTTTTAAAGTTCTCCATCATACCCGTTTGGCCCGTCTGGCGGCGGCGGCTGCTGCACGCCTCTGGTTGATGGCCTTGGTGGTGACGCGCAGCTTCCGCAGGCGCAGTTGACGCAGCCGCAGCTGCAGGTCCTTCGGGAGCTTCCCCCCCTTTGCCAAAATGTCCTTGATCCTCTGTTTGGGGACCTTGATGAGGTGGAAGTCGCAGATGGTGGGGTAGTGGTCGTACATGACGCGGCAGGTCCGGGAGGAGGGCAGGTAACCCTCGGCGCTCGCCATCACGTGGTACTCACCTGGGTTCAGCAGCCGCCAGTAGTCGCCATCAGCCACTGCAGCGAGAGCAGAAGGAACATTACACTTACTTTAATAAGTGCTGCAGGTTTGTTCATTCAGAGCTAAAAACTGCACCTGATCGAATGTGATGATCAATGTCTTCAACTTTGATGATGGCGTCTGCTATCCCAGTCCCTGTGTCTTTGTCCCGGATCACACCTTTAATTCCTCGATGGACCTGCAGACAGTCAGAAGTGACCGATTTTCTGGGTTTTTTTGCTGAACGCAGTCCTAAAAGAAGTGCACAGTGGTCACAAATAGAAGCCGTCGAGCACAGATTTGGGTCCAATAACGCAAAACCTTTGACATCACTCTGAGATATGTTTAAAAGTAGCTCCAGATGAGTCTGTAGATGTTACATAACAGTAGATTAATCAGAACGAAAACTTCCATTTCCTGTAAATAATGATGCGTTAACTTGTTTATATAAACATTTTTATTGTGATCTTAAGAGTTTTTCTAAGTCAAGCTTTAAGGATTTTTTTTTCCTTTTTTTAACTCTTAGGAAACAGTCCTGGATGACAGAGAATTAACATTTTTTTATTCCAAGTTCCTATTTGTCATCGTACTCTAACTCCACAGACCAGTGAGACTGGAGGAATCTGAAGCTGCCTGTCACCCTCTGGTTCACCAGATCACTGTTGAAGGTACGGCGAATGCAGCATGAAGGAAAGTTAAGAAGAAATAAAATTCTGCTCCTCGTGAATCTGTTCTGAACCTCTGGGGTTGAAAACAAAGTGATGCAGTGACTCCAGGAACACAGATATGAACTAATGAGACGGGTTTCACTGACCTGCTCCATGTAAACCAGCAGAGACTCTCTGTTGTTCTCCCACTCCACAGGAAGCTCGCTGGCGTGAGGAAACTTATCACAGGACAGCTCCACCGTCACCTCGAAACAGTTGGTGTGCAGGTAGCTGAAATCATTCATGCCTGAAAACGTAAAAACGTTCAACAGTTTGTATCCAATTCAAGCTTTCCCCGCAGTAAGACGGACTTACTTCCTGGTACGTTGTGCCAGTCGGCCCCATTGATGATGTTGTTGTATCTGAGGAAGTCCTTGTTGTGGCACGGCCGCCGGTCTGGGTTTGACATCACCTGGTTCCACGAGAAAAGAAGATTTGGTTTGTTTTAGTGAAGACGCTGGTTTGAAGAGCGAGCGGGCAGACGTGCCTGGTTGGTGCTGGCGTACGCTGTGGCCAACCAGCGGAAGAAGCTTTCGTCGGCGGTGGGCGTGTGTTCGCGAGGCGCCCAGTCCCTGGTCATGTCGTACGGGTACGTGACGACCAGCTCTCCTCCGTGGAGGTTGGCGCCGAGGACGAACGGGACATTCTGCATCCAGTCGATGACGGCTCGGGTCTCAGACGCCACCTGATAACGAAGAGAGGGAGTTAATTCAAACCTCAGGGAACGCTCAGTGTGTGACTGTAAATCAACAGCTGAGAAAATATGAGAAATATAAACACAGCTGTTTGAAATCCACTAATATCACTTTATTTTATTATGTTTGGGAATCTCCACGATTCCTTTAATAAATAAACAGTAAATCAAAACTAATTTTATACCCAGGAATTCTTCTTTCATCCACAAACTTGAATGTCTGTATAAATTTCAGAGGATGACAGTAAAAACTCAGGAATCATTAAATAATAATATACAACATGTTCTTATTAGTTTTATTTTAAAGCCATAAATCAACTCTGTTTTGTTCTTCTCCCAACAATTAAAAACAGAGGACTCCAGGTTTTGTCTGTTTTTTTGCTGTTTTACACATTTGGATTAAATGTTATCATTTAGCAAGTTATTATTCAGCTTCATTCTTCTTCACAAAATTACTTTTATTTAATAACCCAGTGACGCAAGGGGGCCAAAATTTAAAAATCTGGTCCTAGCCAAGGGCCAATCACGATCAATATTTGTTAAAAATTACATAAATTAATTAGTTTTAGATGTATTATGTCAAATCATTCATATAGAAATATCAATGACCTTTTCCCAGTTACAGATTATACAGAATTTAGAGCAAACAGACTTTAATGAACTCAGACAAATAGATCAAACTTCAAAAAGCTCATCATTAG
>NC_051438.1:28290787-28322151 GCF_001649575.2 Kryptolebias marmoratus | reverse complement strand
TGATCATACAGAAATTAAAACTATATATTGTTGGCTTCTAAGTCACTGTCAGAGAAAACTTCACTAATTAGGCTCAGTTTTTTAAAGCAAAATAAGAATCAGAGACTCGATCTGAACCAGACTAGAGGGCCGGATCTGGCCCGCGGGCCTTGAGTTTGACACGTGGCCTAGTAGAACATTTTATCAGAAGTATGTCAGTATTAACACATTATTAGATTATAAATAGAATTTATCCCAGAAGTAAAGCTGCTGATTTTTAAATAAATAAATGAACATTTTACAAAAGCTTCCTCGGAGGTGTACTGTTCAGGGATGGGGAAGTAATGGTTGATGAGTTTGGACCGGTCCGTCTCCAGCTCGATGGCGTTCCACATCACCGAGTTGAGGTCAGCAAAGTTGTGGTTCATGTCGATGCCTTCGTAGCTGTAGCGTCCCAGCGCCCAGCCTGCCAGCTCCGAGCCCTGTGGATGAGAGTGAAGAGGGATGCCTTTATTCTCGTCTCCGACCTCCTGACAGAATCTGTTTGGGTTTTCAGGACCTTCTTAAAGGCCATCTCGTATCCGTCAGGGTTCATGGAGGGCAGCAGGTGGATGCGAGTCTCTTGGACCAGGCGGACAACCCGCTGGTTTCCTCGCTTGTACTCGTGGCACAAATACTGCATCAGGTTGAGCAGGAGCTCCCGGCCCAGCACCTCGTTCCCATGCATCCCTGCGACGTAGCGAAACTCTGGTTCTCCTGCAGGGGGCGTCAGAACACAGACATCATCATCAGTCAGGTGTCAGATTATATAAAATGCCTTCAGCCGCCCCACACGTCCTGAGTTTTCTGTCTGATCGACGTGTGTACACACATCACCTGACAGCTACCTCTGAAAACTCACACCGTCTTCTTCAAACCGTTTCTGAGGAAGAGTTTCAGCTTGTTTCTCTGCTGATGTGATGCCGAGACGAGAGCAGACAGTGTGCATGCATGCAGATTTATATTTCTTTATTCTGGGATGTCAGCAACCATAACTGTTAGATGTTTGGTGAATTTCTACTGACCGACAGTTCTCTGGGTTTTATTAAGATCTATTAAAAGTTTTATTTATTGGACAGCTGTTGTTTTTTCACTGCTTACTTCAAGACTTTACATTTAGTAGAATAAAAAGGAAAACAACATATTTCCTCCATAAATGCTGCCAATTATCTGCAGACTTCATAGAAAACGATTCACAAAGTTCCACTGTTAGAAATTAATTCTAAAATAAAGTTGGAAATAATGTATGATATTTATAGCTACTTTAAGAAAAGCACATGATATAATTGTGAGCATTTGACACTGCACAGAAATATTAAAAAATAAAAATTGTTGCTGCTAATTATTGACATATCTGAGGCTGTAATTACAGAAATGTACTTTGTATGTAGAATACTGAAAATAATTCACATATATCTGCCTTATAAGGAGTAAAAATCTTTCAAATAATTCGTATTTGATATCAATATTTAAGTCAGGTCGGTGAAATGAAACAGGATATAATAACATGATATTATTGGTTTATAGTTGGATTTTAAAAAGCCAGTTTTTAGGTGACTAATATTAAACCAACCAGAGTTAAACACATTAAATATATATTTGTTTCTCCTTCTGTGAGGAGTTTAGAAGTGATAACAGGATTTAAATTTAGCCGTGCTGCCTTCACTGCTGCAGATTTGGCGGGAACATCTCTCCGCTCTGCCGCCATGTGGGCCGAGCTCAAGAGGCCAAAGAAAACATTTGTACGTCTCAGAGCAAACAAAGAGGAAGTCCATCTGTGCTGCTTCGGATTTACCACAGACACTCTGTGTTTGAGTGCTGCACAGATCTCCTCTAACCTTTGACCCCTCACACTGCTGTGTGAAGAGGGGTTATTGATTCCAGTGAAGGAGGTGAAGAGGCTGGAGGTTTAGCTACGGTAAATAAACAAACACAACCTAAAACCCTTTGAATAAACAAAAATAAAACTCAACAGGAAGTTTATCTGGAACATTTCCAAACTCTGCAGCACAGGACAATAAATAATACATTTTATTTTACTTGTGTTAACAAAATGATGAAACCGAACCTCCTGAGTTTTTAATCCAAACCAAGAGAAAGAAAAAGCAGAAAAATAAATATCAAACTGTGAGTCGGTGAAGCGGGGCGGTAAACTCACCCAGCTCGTGTTTCCCGGGGTTATCGGAGATCTCCATGACGTAGAGCTTCAGGCCCGTGTAGCTCCTCCCGATGCTGTAGGTTCGAGTGATGTTGGGACACTCCTCGTTCACAGACTTCATCAGCTGGGAAAACAAAATGATTACACGAATTTCTCCTCATCCTGAAGTAAAACATCTTTAAATCCCGACTGCTTTCATAATCCCTATAAAAGAAGAATGTTGTTCTTCTGGTTAATTAACCTAAACTACTGAACTACACCATGATTGTTATTTGTCTAAATAAGTTACAGACAGGAATAAATTAAATGCTTCCCTTACAGCTCTGTCAAACAGAACTTCAGTACTGGTGAAAAGGGTTTCAGTGAGAAACACTTGTCTATAATATCTGCATGTCTTTAGTAATGATTAGTCTCCATAAAATGATTTAATCAGATTAGCTTTGTAGACTCAGTGCTGTCTGAATGTGTGTGTTTGGGTAAATGAGGCACAGATTGGGTTGTAAAGCGCTTTGAGTGGCCTGATTGGCTAGAAAGGCGCTATTTAAGTACAGTCCATTTACCATTTAATATGTGATAGTGACCAAAAAATGTAAAAAGAAAGGATTTGTTGTTTATTTTACACATATTTGTTAAAATAGTACAAACAGATTTGTTGGTATCCTAAAAAAACTATTAATCTTTGCAATCTAGTCATGTTTCAAAGTAAGTATTTGACCTTAATTAGTATTACTTCTCATCAGACATTCAGTCTGTTTTAAGGGAACAATCAGCCTCCGGGTCGTTTGGTTTGGTTCTGTTCTCCAAACTGAACACGGAGCAGAAAACAAAGATCTGCTGAGGAGCTCAGAGAGACGATTAGGCTTCAAGACCGTCTCTGAGCAGCTTCACGATCCTCTGACCTCAGCTGACAAGATTAATGAAGAGCAGAAGGTTCACGGGACTGGAGCCAAGCTGCCAGGACGTGGACGCAAGAGGAAATGCGACCCCAGGTTGATCAGACTAATAGTGAGGATGGTAGAAAAAGAGCCGAGGAGACCATTCAGGCTAAACTTCAAAGTCAAGGTACACAATACTTTCTGATCTGTCACGTTTTCAGTCATAATGGGCTCCATGGAGGAAGACTTCACTACTTTCACTACAGGCAGAAAAACACACAAAAAAGACAGAAATTCACTAAAATGCAAGCCGACAAGCCTCAGATTTTCTGGAACTGATGAGATAAAACTGGAGCGTTTTGGCTCCAGAGTCACATCAGTTGCGTTTTTTTTTTTAACCAATAAATTTACCCTCATCTGTAAGTCAGAGCTGCAGATTTGATCATTTTTCTTCATTTAAGGATGTGTGTTTGTTTCTGGTTTCTGAGGATTGGACTGTACAAACAGCCAGAACCTGCAGTTTTATTTGGTTTTCGGTCAGACTGAGACCACACACACAAACTCACACACTCTGTGGAAAGGTTTTACAGAACCACAATCAGGCAGCCGTCCCAGCAGCAGACTGTAGTTTATCATCTCTTTTTACAGGAAAACAAAAACAGTTTGTCACGCTGCTTCTACCTTTCTCATCTCCTTATAGTTGTGATGCCTGAAGTCCAGTTTGTCTTTAGACTCCTCTGACTCCATCTGCCACGCATACATGTTCGGATCTGTAGAAAGAGAAAGGTGAACGCTGAACACAAACACAACGTAAACACACAAGCATAAAAGCAGCTTTATTACCAGGAAGTGCACAGCCCAACACCTCTGCTCTGAGACAGATGTCCCCTTGAGTCCCGTTCTGATACCAGCTTTGTGGGTTGATCCGGATGTAGCGTGCCACGGTGGGAGTGTTGAAGAGGGCCAGAACAGGAGTCTCAGCGTCCTGGTTTCCTTCAAGTATCTGCAGCACAAAGAGAGCCGCAGGCTGTTTTATAACCTGAGGACCGGACAGACGGAAAAACTGTAAAATGTGTAAAAAACGAGACGCTCGCTCACAGCCTCTTCTGTCCCGTTCATGCACGGCTTCCACAGCAGCGTGTCGTTACTGAACTGAACCTTGTAGGTATGCACCACGTCCCAGCTGTGCACACACACACACACACACACATCTCATCAGCAGGTAACACACAGGAGCACGCCATAATTACATTATGATTTACAGACTCACTTCTTTCAGATTCCAGCTGGCCTTTACTACTTTTAGCTTTAAGCTACCATTCTGCTACTTTTTGCTATATTTAACTTCAACTCTTTTGCTACTTTGAGCTAGTCTTTTGCTGCATTTAGCTTTCAGCTAGCATTTTGCTTCCTTTGGCGTTTCTTTGTAGCTAGTGTTCAGCTTCTTCAGCGTTTGAAAGTGTTCATATTCAAGGATCTGAAAGCAGAGCTCTCTCCCGGATCTCTGTCTCTTTCCACCAACACCCACCTCCAGATGGAGTTGCGTCCCTGCAGGATGACACCGATGAAGCGGGTCAGTCTCTGAGCATCGACCTGCAGCCACTGCTTATTGTCTCTGTGCTGAGCGCACCAGGCGCCGTCATAGATATCTCCATCCTCTATTCCAGACTGCAACACACAGACGCAGGGAACCACTGAAACCTGCAGTGGCAGATGGAACCGGGCAGGTAAAGCAAACGTTTTATGGTCTGTCGGCGTACCTGGATGTTGAGCCGGCCGCGGTGAGGCCCCAGACCTCTGCGTTTGAAGGAGGAAGCCCTCAGCTGAGCGTCTTTCACCCTCAGTGATTCCAGACCCAATGGGGGGCATTCTGACAGTCAACATCATCTGAATTTAACTTTCATCATCACATAATGACACAAGAGGGTTTAACAGCAGAGTAAGTGGATGCAAAGCTTCTAGGGTCTAATTTTGCACATGCGATGATTATCCTCTGATAATCAGCAAAGCAATAAAAAGGTATAAAAAGAAAACTGTAAAGCTAAGAGGGAGGCTCAGTACAGGGAGGGTTAAAAGACATTTCCAAACTATTTGGAAAACATTAAAGACGGCTGATAATCTTCCCAGGAGTGGATGTTCCTGCAAGTCAGACGGTGCAACGCTCCGAGAAATGACAAAAACCTGCAACTGCTTCATTTCAGACTCTAAAAATAAATACAGAAAGAAAAACAAAACACTATCTGAGGTTGAATCGGGCTTATCTTAGGATCTGGTGAAGACTAGGAGATGACATAAAAACTGAGATTTGAAAGAACGTACAGATGAAATTATCTGATGTAAATAAATCGTTCATCATTAAGGCGAGGAAATCTGCTCCCATGGGGTCAATCAGAGCTGGACTTTACAAAGAAATCTTCTCAGTGACTGAATCTTGTTCCTGTTCACACAGTATTCCATCTGTACGTACTGCAGATAGATTTATTATTTAAACCGAAGCCTCAGACAGACTCTGACTGTCTGCAGGGTCCAGCTCAGCCCAGAGGGCCTCTTCCTGTCAGAACGCTTAAAAAAAAGTCAAACAGCATAAATAAATGCTAAATAGGAGGCAGTAGGTTATGAAATCCCTTCCACCACTTTGCCTTGCAGTCCTGAAGGATCTTTGTGACTTAAAGGTCTTTTTGGTGCTGCTGACCTCTGGACTCACGCCAAACCCCAAACTGCTCCTGAAACCACCGAAGCTGAGCCGGAGAGAGTTAGCAGACTGTCAGCGGTGTCCAAGAGGGAAAGAATGTGCAATTAATTCTCTGCTGAAGGAGTTCAAAACTCCGCTGATCAATGAGAATACTCCTCTCTGAGGCCCTGAAAAACAAATGTATCATTTTCTCTCTCTAGACAATAAGAAACATGAGTTTTATTTAATACAAAGGAGCACAAAGCTTAATTCCTGTTCAAAATAAAACACAAACAGTGTCTTCTTTAAAACTAAATATAAAGAAAGAGAGATGACTCATGGAGTTTGCAATTTAGAAAAAAAAAGTCTGGAAAACCCAAAAAGCTGCTTTAAATAATTAAGATAACTGTATTTCTGCCAAAATAACACTAAATGTCAAAAACCTTTACAAGCCAAACTTTTACAGAAAAAGAAAATGTTCGAGTTGTTTAAGGAGTCGTTGTTAAAAGAGCACCTTAAAGCACTCGTTTTAAAAACTCTAAACTCTAAAATGTAATGTTGTAGATGCACATCCAATAATTACTTTGAGTTTTATTATAATCTGTTCACTGGTGAGTAAGATATTTTGCTAACAGACAGACACGCTGACACATGCAGAGATGATCTTTCTGCAGCTGAACCCTGACCGTAACTCGACACCTAACCATTAGAGCAGGGGCCAAATTTAAAAACTTAATCTGGATCAATGTTTATAAAAAAATACATAAATTAACCCTGGTTTTAGATGTAATATGTTAAACTGTTTATATAGAAATATCAAATACCTTTCCTCAGTTACATTTCATAAAGAAATTAGAGCAAAAAAACTGATCAAACTTTAAAAGACACATCAATAAAACACATAATTTCTCCATTAAAACAGCAAAAACTCAAATCCGTTCATACATTTACAAACATTTAACTTTGAAACAAGAAGAAAATACAGAAAAAGGCATAAATGCATGAAAGCAAATTCACCGCTGGTTTGTTGCACGTTAACTCAAGTCAGATGCCTGAGATGTTCGATGTTCTCTGTTGCTCTTTCTACGTCAAAATCAAAGATTACTGAGAAATTAAAACTTGTTTTCTTGGCTTCAAAGTAACCGTCGCAGGTAGACTTCACTGAACAAAACGAGAAGCGACGGAGACTCGATCTGTCGCAGACCGCAGGGCCCGATCTAATAAGATTTAAATGTCACCAAGGGCCGGATGAAATGTTACCAAGGGCCGGATCTGGCCCGCGGGCCTTGAGTTTGACACTTGTGCTTTAGAAGAACATGACTAAACTAAACCTAAACTCAATTCAGATCTCAGCCCTAAACCTAAGATGATGCTCCGCTGTTTCAGGACCAGGTTCTGGTCACGATAAGGTAAGTCATTGTACCAGAAAAAGTCCTGAAAAGTCCCAAAAACCACAGATGGAATTACATGATCACCAGCCTTTCATGGCAGAGGGCGATGATAAGAGATCAGAGAACTTCAAACTGAGTTCAGTGATTAAAAACTCCATATTTTAGTTGTCGATCAGTAAAAAGTTACACAACGAGACGTAGATAGAAATCAATAAAATGTACAATAAACCTGAGGATAAAAGTTAAGATGAGAGATTTAAAAAACTGTTGGAAAGAAATCGGTTCAGTGAAATTAAGTGCACAGAAATAAAGTATTTTTTTATGCATCAAAAACAAAAACAGCTGATTTCAAGTCTGAGGCGAACAGATGAAGTTAAAAACTGAGCTTTGGCTTTCCAGCAGCAAAGTTTGGAAAAGAATAAGCTGTTTCTCAGAGGGTAATAAAACGAACAAAGCTGGTTTTATTTCTAAGAACTCCAGTAAAGCAGAGTGGTCTCTGAGGAAAACCCAAACCGGCAGCATCCTTCTCCTCCGTAATGAGTTGCTGCAGAAGGTAATGATGCTGCCGCTCTTCTCGTTAACGGTTTATCAGAGGAAACTTTGTGCTTTCCTTTAAAACAGCGTTTGTTTTACTGCATGAAGGGTTACGCTACAGAGCAGGACGGGTTCAGATATTCAGTATGTCTCCCATCAGCACCGAGGCCACAGACAAACATGTCGGGTTAACTTAGCATACAGCGTTTTGTTGCTTTCTTGTGATGGTTTGATGAGAATTTAGAGTCCAAACTTCTAATAAAACTCTTCCCGATTCGAGCTGAATCATCTTTGAGAGAAACTCTCACAAGAAAAGCAACAGAACCGACAGTATTTGCCTCCGTCTGATCAGCATACTGTATACCTTTGGGCTGACCCAAATACATACGTGGAACCGTTTCTCTGGCAGCTGATTGGCTCACACGCTTTTTCAGCTGTGGTTTGGTTTTTAGAACAATCTTCGGCTTCTGTCTGGTGGCCTTCAGCTTCTTCAGAAATGTTTTAGACTTCTTTGCTACCTTAACGCTCCTTCTGAATCTCCTCGCTATGAAAAAGGCAAACATTTTATGTAAAATGTGATAAAACATCGTTTCTAACAAGAACATTTGACCGTTTAAACCAGGGGTGTCAAACCCAGGGACGCAAGGGAGCCAAAATTTAAAATTTGGTCCTAGCCAAGGGCCAATCACAAACAATATTTATTAAAAATTACATAAATTAATTGGTTTTAGATGTATTATGTCAAATCCTTCATATAGAAATATCAATGACCTTTTCCCAGTTCCAGATTATACAGAATTTAGAGCAAACAGACTTTAATGAACACAGACAAATAGATCAAACTTCAAAAAGCTCATCATTAGCTGTCATTTCTTACGCCTCACTCAGCTTTTAAATGAATTTTTTAACCTTAAAACAGACAAAAACCTGATCATACAGAAATTAAAACTATATATTGTTGGCTTCTAAGTCACTGTCAGAGAAAACTTCACTAATTAGGCTCAGTTTTTTAAAGCAAAATAAGAATCAGAGACTTGATCTGAACCAGACTAGAGGGCCGGATGAAATGTTACAGAGGGCCGGATCTGGCCCGCGGGCCTTGAGTTTGACATGTGTGCTTTAACACATGCTAAACATTTAAAATAATAAAATGCATTTTTAAACCGTCCCATATCGGGATAAAATAATTCTGAATTTCATGGCAGCCACACATCTGAAAGAAGCTGAGGCAGAGTCATGTTGACCTCTGAGGAGCAAATGGTCCAGAGGAGACGGCGGCGGCGTTTCTGGACCGTTTGGACCCGTCTGACCTCAGAACAGTTCTCCTCTTTGGTCCAGAGGAGACACATCTGTTCACATCTGGCTTCTTCTTTGCCTGATAGAGCTTTAAGCAGCATCTGTGGACGGCACGGTGAACTGTGTTTACAGCCAGTGTTCCTGAGCAGAACCAGCCTTGACCTTTGACCTCAGAGCTTCCTCTGATCTGTAGATGATGGGATGTTCAGTCTTTTTGCTCTCGTGAACTCCTGCCCATCTTTCCTTCTGAGATTCAGCCTCTAAAAAGCTGCCAGTTCATCTAATTAGTTGCAAAATGCTCCTCCAGATGTTACTTTTAGTTTTTTGAGATGCCATAAAATCCAAAATTAACTTTTTTTTCTCAAAAAAAAAGAAAAGTTAAGCATGTTCTATGTGAATAAAATAAGTTTATGAGATCTTTTTTATTTACATTTTACGTAACGGCTCGACGTTTTCCAAATTAGGGTTGGATTCTGAAGCTGTTTCTCATCATAATGTGGCATAAAAAAGTGTTACTTGTCTTATTTTTCTGGTCCGAGCCATCACACAGACCATCTGGTTATCATCACCCCCCCCACACCCTCAGAGAGGAACCGCAGATATTCCCTCCACTCAGTTTACAGATCTGTAAACTTCACAAAACAGTTCAACCAGCTTCATTTTAACCAGATTCTTCAGCAGTGAGTCACTCATCAACAAGACAAACGTTTTATTAAAACTTCTCAGTCCTGAAGTTAGAAAACAAACAAACATGCAGACATTTAAGGTTTTGGTTATATTTAAAGTGACTTTTAGCTCCACAGTTGGTGTTTGAAATTTGATGATTGATGCAAAAAGGTGCATGTCAGAGCAACTTTAGGTTTTATTTTTTCATTTCAGATATTTTTTACCTGCATTGCAGAAACTGTAAATGCATATTTAAGCTGATCATTAATTAAAGCTTTGTGTTTGGAGACAAAGCAAAAGGCACCAAAATTCAAAGTGATGAAGTGATGTCTCACCTAGTTCCAGAGGACCTGATTCATCTTCGTCTTGTGTTTTCTCTGGTTTCGGACCTTCCTCTTCACTCGGTGCAGCTGTGACGGTTGTAGTTGTTGACTTTCTGTAGCTGGTTGTGAGTTCTACTGTGGCATTGGGTCTCCCTGCAGAAAAAAGGCTCTCAGTTGGGGTAAAATCTACCCCTGAGGCCAGGGAGGGTGTCCCTGTGGACGTGCCATCAGCAGAGCCGCTGGAAGCAAAGACAAAGAAGCCAAAATGTGAAACCAGAAGCAGAGCAATGAGGAGGATTCCTGCCATAGTGAGTGTCCTGAGCAGAAAGAGCTCCAACACTGAACACTGAACCCTGCTGACCCGTCAGGCCCTCCTCTCTGCAGACGGCTTCATTAGGAAATTAAAGGCAAACCGATCACAGCTGGATAATAAATGGAGAAAACAAGATTCTTCATCTGGAGGAAAAACCCTTTACATGACTTTTTATTTTATCTGCCAAAACAAACAACAAGGTCCTTTAATCATCACTCATGTGTCACATTTACCAGTCTGTTATGTTCTGGTTCTGATTAAAGGGTTTTTAGCTCACATCCCAGTACATTAAACTGTACAGAATCAACTTGGGCTTTTATTTTGAAAGCCTTACTAAGCCCCTCCTCCCTGTCTGAAGGGCTTTAATGATCAGCCAACAGGTTTGTTTTGGGTTGAAATTCCATCAAGCCTCCTCTTTGTTAAAAAAAAAAGCTGAATTTGCTGCCTTATTAGTGCAAATTAATTAAATAAAACTTCTTAAAAACTCAGAAAACTGTAAGGCAACATGTTGTGGGCTTATTTAGATTCAAGAAAAAACAAAAATACTGCAATAATACGTTCAATTGTGTGTAAAGATAGGCCACATTTTCCTTTTCTGTTCAAACGGCTTTAAGAGCACAGATAAAACAGTTACATGGAACATTTTAACATTTTTATAAAGTGTGGAAAAACAAAATGTTAAGAAAAACCCAGATTCACTGGATCACATCCAAACTGTTTTTTTACAATAAATTTCTTTTTTAACGTCCAAATCCATCATGGAAGTCATAAGGTCCAACATTTGTCCTCTCAGTAGGTTAGAGACGCTGCGATTTGGAAAAAATATAAAAAAAAAAAAAATCAGGGTGAAGTTTCCAAATCAGCCAAAACTCATTGATAAAATATAAAAAGAGACAAACTAAACATAAAAACATGTTTCTGATGACAAAACCAGCCAAGTTGGAACAAATGAAGCCAGCAGACAATATTTGTTTTTAATTAAAAAAAGCTTCAAATATATTTACAAAAAGCAGGATGTTAAATTGTTTTTGAAACACTTCTTCCCTCAGCGTGTGATGACTCCCCGTCTCTCCGAAGGACTCAGGCGTCAAACAGCAGAATCTTTCTATGAAGAGGGGCAGAAAATGTGATACTAAGAACTGCAAAAGGCTGTTTTATATTCTGGATTTAAGAGAACGTTTCACTTTATTTCAGAGGGTTTACAACAATGGAGGAGCTGAGGTTCATCTTAGATCCTACAAATGTAAATACAGCATGATAATAAAGCATTAAAGCTTTATTATGATGCGTATTCCATCCTTACAGGTTTGTTAAATAAAACTAATGAAGTGTAAAGGCAGAAGAGCCCCAGAGGCTGAGTTACATACAGGATATACTTACAGCATTTTAGGTAACGACCTAAAATACTAAAGGCTGTCACGCTTTTAAAGATGCAAAACACTTTAAAAAAAAAATCTGTACACTCTGCTTTTTATTAACTATATTCTACCATTTCCAAACTGAGTGTGTAAAAGTCACGTGGTTCCCGTGTCACGTTTGAGTCCTGTTGGACCTGGGAATGATTCACCAGGACAGAAAACAAACAAAGAGACAAAAACAGAATGGACAGAGAACTGTCCAGAGTGAGAATGTCCAGCCTCCTCTCTGGAGGACGTCTCAAGGCTTCCAGAGCTTCAGCAGGCCGTCCTCGCTGTATGTGCCGATGAGGTTCTGGTGGGGGTGGTGGGCGATGCCGATCACGTCCTTCTCATGGACCTGAAGAGAGGAGCGACGTGTTGTCAGGTCAGAGTCAACGGTGTAAAAACGATGGCTTCAAAGAGCCGTTTGGTCGTCCATCTTGTGTTGATCTTTATCATGTTGGCCTTTATTACAATATTAAAATGTATTTAACTCTTAGCTGGCCTTTAGTACCTTTAGTTTAGTTTTCATCATGTCTGATCACCTGAGGTTATAATTTAGATTTCATTTAGAATATCCCAGCTCATATTTTAGATACTGTGTTCTGATTTTTATGTAAAATGTTGTAAAGCACTTTGTTGCTGAAAAGTGCTGGATAAATAAAATCAGAGACATAAGTCCAGCTTGGCCATCTGTTTCCATGGTAAAAACAGTAAATGTCTCACTCCTGTTTGTTCTTTTGTTGATATTGTCCAGTAATTATTCCTGAAGATATTGACGAGTCATTGGTGTATAAATGAGTAAAGACACGTTTATCAGTGTTGCAAACGCTGATGCTGACGTCCTGGAGTTGTCTTTGAATTGTTGGGAGAATCCTGTATTTCTCGTTTATTTCTAAAACAGCAGGAAGGTTTACAGCACACGTGTCAAATTCAAGGCCCGCGGGCCAGATTCGGCCCTCCGTAACATTTCATCCGGCCCTCCAGTCTGGTTCAGATCGAGTCTCTGATTCTTATTTTGCTTTAAAAAACTGAGCCTAATTAGTGAAGTTTTCTCTGACAGTGACTTAGAAGCCAACAATATATAGTTTTAATTTCTGTATGATCAAGTTTTTGTCTGTTTTAATGTTAAAAACTTCATTTAAAAGCTGAGTGAGGCGTAAGAAATGACAGCTAATGATGAGCTTTTTGAAGTTTGATCTATTTGTCTGAGTTCATTAAAGTCTGTTTGCTCTAAATTCTGTATAATCTGGAACTGGGAAAAGGCCATTGATATTTCTATATGAATGATTTGACATAATACATCTAAAACCAATAATTTATGTAATTTTTAATAAATATTGATCGTGATTGGCCCTTGGCTAGGACCAGATTTTTAATTTTGGCCCCCTTGTGTCACTGTGTTTGACCCCCCTGGTTTACAGCCACACTATAGATAAATAAAAACCAAACTTCAACATCTTGCACACTGCAGGACATGACTCATGGCTCAGTTTTTGCACCAAGGTGACGTTTCAAGCAGTCAGATACTTTCTGTCCCCAAAGAGAAATTTGGTTTGTTCTCAACAAAACTGGATTCATTTATATTAAACGCACCTGCTTAAAAAGGCACATTTAGAATTAATTAACTAACCTTTAAAAGGATCAATTAAATATGAACTGATTTAGTTTATTTAAGAAGAAAAGAACTGATAAATAAATAACCTCCTGCAGCAGAAGCTCTACAAGTTCTAACACGCTGTCAGGACCTGCAGCAGAGACGGAGGAGGGAAATACGCTGTGGTGTTCTGGGACTTTCTGATCCGTGTCTGTGTGCTGTAACATACCGTCAGCGTTCTCTCCAGTTTGCCTGTGACTGTGCTGAAGCAGTAGAGCACAAAGTCTTCGCCCACGCAGTAGATCCACTCGCCACGGGGTGACAGGGTGCAGCACACAAAGTCACCCCCTTCCCTCTTACCAGAGCTGAAGCTCCTCACGATCTGCACAACCAGACAGAAAAAGCATCAACTTCCAAAAGAAAATACTGACAAAAGTCCACGTTACACAAGAATTTACACACAAAGATTTGGACTGACCTGTCCCTGCATGTTCATGATGACCACCGTGTTGGAGCGGTTACACACAACAAAATGCTCCGGGTTTTTGGGCAGCAGGAGGACGTTGTTGACGGTGATGTCTGTGCCGGCTGATGTGCCAAGAGGTTTGAAAGTGCTGGTGCACTCGGTGGTCTTCACGTTCCACACCTGAAGCAGGTTAAATAAAAGAAACAGTTAAATCCAAATGAAGGAGATTCAGTTCATAACACGGGTTAAGATCCAAACGCAGTGAAAGAAAACACAATCAGGTGTGTTTCTTACTTTGACTGTTCCATCAGAAGAAGCGCTGATGATGTGATGGCCGTCGGGAGTGAAAGTGGCCTCGTTGACGAATGAGGTGTGACCACGAAACTCCTTCAGAGATTTACCCGACTTCAGGCCATGGATTCTTGTACAAAGAACAGAGAGAAAGGCCTCACCAACCAGAACCTTTCACAACTTCACCCAGAAGCTTGAAACGAATGAGAGATCTTTGTTTACCTGATGGTCTGATCGAAGGAGGCGCTGAGCAGCTGGCTGGTGTCTTTACAGAAACTGACACAAGTTACTCCTTTACTGTGAGCACGCTCAAACCTCCTGAGACACTGACCGCTCTGGATCTTCCAGACCTACAGACACGCAGACAGAATGTGGTGTTAGTGATGGTTTAACTCTTATTGAGACAAGACAGAAAGTCCAAGCTTTCAATTATGTAAAAATAAATGTACTTTAGAATGACAAATATTTATCAGACTTGTTTGAGTCAGTCAAACTGTGCTACACAAACAGACAATAAAGGTTACCTTGATCTTTCCATCTTGGGCTCCAGTGGCCAACATTTCTGTATCCCGACTGAAGCACATACACAACACGGCATCATCCATCATCATGAAGTTATCCTGAGCCTGATACTTCAGATCCTGCACGACATGACACACAGACGAATGAACCATTGTTTTGCAACTATTAGTTTTCACGTTGTGAACCTGGAGTTTCTTCTTACCTTTCTGATTTTGCCTGTTGTGAAGTTCCAGACTTCAATGAAGCCGTCCACAGACCCGGTGACCAGATACTGACCGTCAGGGGAGAACCGGGAGCACTCCACATGAGACTTCTGCCCAAACTGCACAGAAAGAAAAAACTCACATCCAAACACCTAAAAACTATTCCATTAAGACAAACTCTACAAATAAGCTTTTTATGATGTATGTGAATGTTTTTGAACTGTGCCCTGAGGTGGCTTTTCTTGTGAATTGGCGCTAAATAAATAAACTGAACCATCTAGATCAGTCAGGCAGCCGTTTAATTGTTCCAGCGAACTAAATTTAGCGGCAGTGTGGGTACCTTGATGTGTCTGCTCAGCTGAGTGGGGAAGCGCTCCTCCTCCACATCTTTGACGGCAGCTTTACCCCTGAACAAATCGATGGTCATGCCAGGCGGCAGGAGACCTTGATGCTGCTGCCACTTCAGAGCCTGCAGAAGGAAAATCTGTGTTATTTATTTAGATTATTTCAGCCGAAGACCGCAACTTTTCCTGTCTGTTACACACCTGTGTGGACAGAGGTTCAAATGAACCTCCTTACAGAGAAGCTTGAGGAAGCCTCTGCAGGTTTAAGATTACTTACCTGCCCCAGCAGAGCCATGAGACGAGAGGGGGGCACCACGCTGACCTCTCCTGCCAGAGCTTGAGCGATCGCTGCACGGCGCTTCTCCTTACTGCTGCCGTCCGGGTACGCCTGGGCAGAAGTTCATCAAAATAAATTTAAAAAGAAAAACAAATCCAGCTGAAGATCTTGTCAAGATAAGCATTTATTAATAAACACTTATGACTTACTGTACCTAAGCTTTATGAGCCTGAACGTCCAAAATCTTTTGTGTTTTTAATTGATAAACTACTTTTTTTATGAATAATTTTTTTTTAACATTGGTCTTTAGTCTTTTAGTTTTTAGGGAGTTTTCAGGCAAAACTGAACTGTGCTACTAGACTTTCTGATGCTACTGTGACAGCGGAGATAAACAAGCCCCGCTGAACGTGTGCTCTGGACTCACCTCTCTGGGATCGAAGTACGAGCGAGCCAAGAGGTTCTCCAGGTGGATGTATCTCTCCGGCTGCGTCTGTTTCAGCATAATCATGGGGTCCGTCTGTCTGAGCAGAGAACGGGCTGCACCGAGCTCTCTCAGCTCAATAAGCTCTAAGACAACCTGGCCAGGAAATAACACAGACACCTTTATTATAGGAAACATGTCTAGAAGCACCAGCAGGGGGAACTAACATCAAACTCACCTGTTCATAAAGGTCTATCAAGGTTTTATCTGGCAGTTTGAGGGACTGAATGGCTTGCAGGACAGTATCCCAGTGGCCGCTGTTGATGTCTGCCACAAAGCTCTCTATACTGTCCACCGTGTTCAGAGACACAGTGGTCTCCTCCTGCAGCGTGGCCAAAGTCCGGTGCAGATTGTTCTCCTTTAGGTACTGCATAATCAGACGGACCACGCTGGAAAATAAAAACAAACGACGCAGATGTAAAAAAAAACAAGCAGCTCGAAAAAATGCATTCAAACCAAACTGATGTTTATGAGGTCCATGATGCTGTAGAGTAAATATGCATTTTTGCATTTTAACAGAATCACGAATAAAAATGCTAATGTGATGAATAAACAAGTTAAATCACATTAATATTGGCCCAAAAAACCCTGAGCTTCTATGTTGGTGCATGTCTACACTTTACCAAATCTTTTAAAGGGTCTCATTTAAAATAGTGGTTTATATTATAGGCTTTTTTAAACACTAATATAAAGCAACAATTTAATGATTGGGACTGACCAAGAACCTGAAAAAGGAAACAGCAGAAAAAGGAGGTACGCTACAGACATGTGGTATTTATTTTAACAACAGATACTATTTATTTTTAAACTCAGTTTCAGTAATCAATATAATTCTTATAAACAGTTCATTTTAAGCTTTAAGGAGCTCTGCAGTTCAGTGAGAATAGATGACTACGAAGTTCTTAATCATTAGATTTTAAGCAATAAATAGGTCCAGATATTGCAGTTAATTAGATAGCATTTATTAAGTTTGATACATTAATCAGTTAAAGAAGATTTTCGCTGCACAGGTTTGGACTGACTGGCTGAATGTAACGTTGACTGATGCTAACTTCACCTCCCGCTTGCCTTTCAAACCCGCTCCCAGGAAGCAAACTTTATTTTAAACAAGTGAAAATGGCGATTTAATAATTAAAAGAACACGAATGCACTTCTTACAGGAAAAACAACCCAAGCCGGGGACGCAAAAAAAGCAGAGAAATCGTTTAGGATCGTTTGAAATAGAAGCTAGCTTGTTAGCTCGGGGCGCTAACGTTAGCATCCTGCAGCTCAGGATGAGAAAGGCCTCAACAAAGTTATTGTCCTCTAATGTGGAGCTAATAGCCGGGGTTTTATCCTAAAAATAAATATACTTTATCATTAATATACAGGTCTACTTACTCCGCGGATTCCACTTCTATAGACATGGTTATGTGCGTTGAAACGACAACACACTCCCGCACCAAGAAACACGCAGAGGAAACACGGAAGTACCGGGAGGAAATGGAGCTTTTCAAAATAAAAGTCTCCATTGACTTTTTAAAGTCAATGAGGGGGAGTCTGTAGATTCACACTTTTTAGAGCGTTTTAACAAACTTTATGGCCCCACAATAGCTCCACACAACAAAAACAATGAAAAGTCCACAAAACAGCACAACACTAATCAGTTAAGGTCGTATTTATCTGTTTCAGTTGCTTTGTCCTTAAGAGGAGCTCCTTTCTTGACTCCTTTTTTGTCCCTGGGACTTGAACCTGGAACATATATAATTTATTATTCAACAAATCTGATTATTTTAATTTGTATCCAGTTCACCAAATACATAAAAGATTCTTTATGTGGCCATCATATTGTTGTTTGGATTTTATCAGAAGTCTAGATTAGCAGCATATTTTAAGGCAAAAATAATCCATTACATTATTAAACTATTTAGATTAGATCAGTTAGGATATTTTGTGATCAAATTTAAATAAATGAAAATTATATCAGGATTAAAATATCTCCTGGCCCTTTTTATAAAATCCTATTAAATAAAGAGTTATTTCCCTTTCATTCATAATTTATATGAGATGTAATGACTTCGGGTCTGTTGTTTTTATCATCATCAGTTTGTGCACAGACCCTCTCTTTTTTCTATGATATTTGTTTTTTATTTTTTCTTCCCAACACCATCAACAGGGGCTGCTGTCTGCACAGTAATAACGCCGAGGCCCTCTTGACTCCTTTCTCTCTGCCAGTGAAGGTCTTTCAAGGTTATGATGATGCACCACTTCAATCTGCAGGGTTTGATTGTTTTGGGCAATCATGACATAATCCAAGTGTGAGCCCCATCCACACTGGGAATGAATTTGGCAACAGGAGCACAGCAAATCCTGTTTAGTTTCATTTGCCATTGCAGATGGAGAAATATATTGGGAAGTGATGAGGAGCAGCAGAGAGGATGAGGAGGGGAGGAGGGAGGATTTCACAGAATGCCATAACACTACATTCCCTCTGTATACATTTACATAAAAGCATGTTGCCGTATTCTAGCATGACGGGACACATGCCAATGAGGTATATGCCATCAAAGAACACTGATGGTGAAACAAAAGGCTGTAATGTTCACTTCATTCAACAGGAAAATCAAAAGAAGATAATAGATTTATGCAAAGTGCCAGTTTTTATGTTGAGTACCACTTCTCATCATAATTAAAAAAAACAATAAGCCTTAGAATCCGTGAAACAAACCGGTCAGCTGTTCATCATTGGATCAATCTTCAATGATTCACATTTTAGTGTTCTCATGGAAACCATTTTGAATGGCAAACTGAAATAAATACTTGGTCGTGCTGAAAACTCACGGCTTTCACAACAACAAATAAGTGCAGAGACTTATTTCAGGGATGAATAGATGAACAAAATCAATCGATGACAGCACTGCAGAGAACAGCAGCAGGAGAGATGGATGAGTGTGAAGAAGAAGTGGATAAAAAAAAGCATCAAGGGATCAGGAGGGGATTTGATCTGTTTTGACAAGACATTTTCCCTGCATGAAGATAAAAGTGTCTTATGTGGATTTGGCAAAAAATTGTTGAAGTAACTTCGGAAAACTGTGCAACTTTCTCAATTTTTATTTCATTCTGGATTTGTGCAATGGACAGACATGCCCAACTCTGGACTATTTTGATGTTTTTTATTAATTTTTGTGTTGCTTCTGTATTTCTGTTTGTGTTTAATGTTTTCAGACCATATTGAATTGCCTGCTACTACAAATAAAAAATTGAAAGAAATCTCATAAACCCATATTTTATTAACAGCAGAACATATTAAGGCAGAGAAAAGGGGACCATTCAGCCGGTTATCAGCACATATGTCAAAAACCTGCCTCTCTGATGGTATGGGGGTGCATTAGTGTCTCTGACATGAGCAGCTTACACATCTGGAATGAGGCAACATTCCCTCTAAAACCTCCAGCAGCTGCTCTCCTCAGGTCCAGATGTTTACAGACTGATGAGGAAAACATCTGGAACTACTTTGTTGAGATGTGCTGATGGCATAACATTCAAAACTAACTGATTTTCCCCAAAAAATAGACACAACTTATTAGTTTTAACATTTGATATGGTTACTGTGGTCCACTGATATGCAAATCCCTGAATTCTGTTTGATTTATATTCTACATAGCGTCTCAACTTTTCCACAATTGGGGTTGTAGATTTTATTTTCATGAAGAAAAAACAAACAGATAAGAGTATTTTACTTATAAACAGTAAGTCTTTGCAGCTTCTCGTCAGATAAAGAGGGGATTACAAGTACACTGCTGTTGGAGAAGGATGATTTGGATTTGAAGAAACTGGAGCAGAAAAGAATCTTTGCACGATAACTGATCTTCAACTGAGCTCTCATAAACAGTTACAGAAAAACAAAAATGCGATGCCGGGGCTTTGATGTGGGATCAAATGTTCCAGCACAGATTTTTGATCCAGAACAGACAAGATAAATATTAACTGATGTTTTATGTTTGTCCTGATTAGACAAAATGAGTGTCACTTGTAACAGGACATTAATACACTTAGACAAATTCCTAGAAATAGTGAATGTTTAAGCACATCAGCATCAGTGAAAAGATGAAATCTACTCGTGTAAGTATTTTATTCACATATAAGATTTAAGTCTGCAGTCTGCTTCTCATTTCTAATTAAAAGAACTCATTGACGGTGGTCAAAAGAGGACGATTCATCTCCTTCTGGACTGTCGGCACAAACTAAAACAAAATATGTTCTGGCAGCACAGTTTCTACCCTGTTTGTAGGCTGGTTCGTATCATTTTGTACATTTTGTACAATTCTTGGTCCAACTGGACCAAGAAATTTCACCAGTGGCGGAGACAATTTCAAGACCTTGATTTGTCAATTTGGGCTTTTCTACCCTTGAAGCAGAACTTAGTCAGTCCTCAGAGTTTCCCCGACTCAGATAAAAAGAAATATTTTGAAATTTGAAAAATGTCTATCTGAAAAACATGTCAAATTTATGTATTTCTGCAACAATAAACTGTGCAAACATCATATTTTCTATGAACATGTTGCTCTTATATTAGTTAGTTTAGTTATGTATTACATTTGATTTTCTTTATTTTAGCTTCCTTGGCAATTACAAATGGATGACAAGGAATTCCCTCCATCTTAATCAAAGTTAGACAGATTTTATAAAATGCACTGGTGTTCTTGTTGTATTTAAATCACATTTTGTGTTTTGCTTTTTAAACTGCGGAACATAATGTACCTAATTCATTTGTAAGGAATGCACTCTCAAGGTAAGCCTTTTGAAGTGCTATAAATATACTGGAGAGTTAACTATATCTCACTGTCAGCTGTTTCCACACATATGAAGGCAAAAAAATGCAAAATCTTATAAATAAATTTATTGGACGTAGGCCATAGATCATAGATTCAATTTGTCTGCACATCCGCTGAAAGGTGCTTGGAAGGAATAGGTACAAAATGTATGTCTAAATAAGAAATGGATCAGTGTTTTTGTTGTGTTATTTATTTATTTATTACATTGACAGTCACGCTGGATGAAAATAAATACAAATAAAAACATAACTTGATTTCTTGACTGAAAGTCAGATAGGTTGAGCTCGAAGGCAATCATTTATTATACACCACACACTCATATTTTATTTATAATCCTATTTCTGTCATGTGACTTTAATGTGAACTTGTATGGAGCATGCACGTAAAAAATTTATGTTTTCAGACTCTGTTCGTTTCCCAATAACCAGCTGCAGTGGAGATCGCCGTAAAATGAAAGCCTGAGTGAAAAACAGAGGATGAGATGCGGTCTCTTTGTCATACTCTTTACCCTTGAGTGTACCTGACAAACAAAACGAGCAGGAGTCCATTAATTTGCTGCTAAGAAGCTTCTTGCAGCTCCCTGTTAATGACGGATTTTTGCAACAGTCAGTCAGCCCTTGAGTCACAAGCAGTTGGAGGAGAAAGTGAGGTTCTGAATGTGTGAGGCATATTGGTGATGCCATAAGAGGGGCGGTAATGGCGGGCAGTTATTGTCCAAGTCCAATCCTGATGGATATTTCCCCACAGGCTCTTTGTCTCTCGAGTCGAAGCGTCCATCCTAATGGCACCTCCATTATTCTCAATGGCTCCATTAGAAGGAGAAAAAAGGGCTCACTAAGAAAAGTGCAGGCGTGGATAAATTTGTTGGTACCCTTTTGTTAAAGACAGAAAAACCACAAAGGTCACGGAAATAACTTGAAACTGGTAAAAGCAATAAAAAAATACTGAAAATCAACTAATGAAAATCAGTCACTGCTTCTGAACTGAGGTCCAGCAGAAATATTTTTAACTAATGAAACTGGCTCTGATAAAAAGAGTGGTTCTCTTAGAAAAGACTGAAACTAATGAGTCCACAGGGACATGTTAAACTAAGATGTCCTCAGTCCTGGAATCAGTCAGTCTGCCTGTTTAAAGGAGGACAGGTAGTCACAGGGCTGGTTGGTATCATGGTGTGTAATACTATGAACATGGAGGACAGAAAGCTGAGGACAGAGTTGTCTCAGGAGCTCAGAAAGACAATGATTAAACAGCAGGTTGAAGGTAAAGACTGTAAGACCGTCTCCAAGCAGCTGGATGTCCCTGAGACTACAGAAGGTCCACAGGACTGGAGAAAACCTCCATGGACACAAGAGGACAACTGAAGAGACGGATAATAGGAATGGTGACCAAAGAGACCATAATAACTTTTAGAGATTAGAGGTGAACTCCAAGGTCAAAGGTCATAAGTTTCAGATCGCACCATCAGTCTGAGGCAAAGTGGACTTTGTGGAAGACGACCAAGGAGGACACCAGATCATAAAGACAGACTGAGAGTCCACAAAGGTTCTGGGAGAATGTCCTTTGGACAGATGAGACAAAACTGGAGCTTTTTGACAACAAGTCCCATCAGCTCTGTGTCCACAGACCAAAACCAGAACCAAAGACCGGAACTCTGAACCTACAGGGGGACATGGAGGAGGCTCGGTTCTGTTCTGGTCCTGAATCTGAAACCTCAAGACTATCAAGGCTTCCTGGAGCCAGATGTGCTGCTCAGAGTCAGAAAGCTTCTCATTATAATTTATTTATTTGTCAGTTTCAAGTTGTTTCAGTGGACATCGTGGGTTTGTCTTACACATTTTTGGTTTTAATCTTCTTGACCCAGGAGCCTTGTTGTATCTGTAGAGCTGCTCTAAAGTATTTTGTTGGAAAGCAGGTGCAGAAACCCACACAATGACTCCGAACACGGCTGCTTCATGCCATGGCAGCTTGCATTGAAGCGTGATAAATTACAGGTCATCAAGGTGATAAAGCACGGAGCTTGAAATGGGATTGTGCCTGTAAGGCAGTGTAGCAGGCAGCCCACATGTGAACTGATAGATGTTAGTGCCTGAGCAGTCTGGATAAGAGAGATACGTGTGCTGCACCCGGGACAATGCAAACAGAAACTGCCTCTCCTCAGCTGAATAGCTACAGCATCTATGTTGTATTTACCAAATGAACGAAGAAAAAAAAAAAAGTGCTGATACAAGTGGATGGATTCTGAAAGGGCTGAGCCTTTTCTTTTCACTGACAGGCTGATCCTGTTCCAGTATCTGCACTCATGTAAATTTACAACCGGAGGCTTCTTGTTTGTCAGCTCATTTAAGAGTTCACCGCAGGGTTTTTATGGGTATTCAAGAAGACATACAGGTTGTTTGTGCTGGCAATAAAAAGATTACATGAAGGGTTTTTAACGACACATTGTGAGGTGTCGAGTAAATTCTATTAAATAAATAAGAATAAAAATGAAATTGGAAAAACTGTTTTTTATTGAAACAATGTATTTCAGAGAGATCAGGTCTATATAGAAGAAAAAGGAGAAAGTTGCTACAACAGAAGGTCAATATATGTAATCAATAATGTGTAATTGACAATTAAAGCTATTTTTGTGTCTTTTAGTGTCAGTTGTCTGTGGCGGCCATCTTGAATTGGGTTGACTCTAGAACAGGGGGGTCAAACTCCAGGCCTCCAGGCTCCGCTGTCCTGGAGGTTTTAGGTGTTTCTGCTCCAACACACCTGATTCAAATGGTTTAATCACCTCCTCACCAAATCATCAGGTTCTCCAGGAGCACGGCAACAAGTCAACCATTTAAAACAGGTGTTTTAAAGCAGGAACACGTCTAAAACATGCAGGTGTGCAGCCCTCGAGGAACAGAGTTTGACACCTGTGCTCCAGAAGGTCATCAGTTGTAGATGTACATCCAGTGATTACTGTCTGAGAGTTTCCAATAAAATTCACCTCAAACCCTTTAAGCAGCACATCTTATATGTATTGTAAAACCCTCCATAGTGCAAAGCTACAAAAGATTATAATCATTCTTTGAAAGGTCCACAATTAAACCCTAATTGTTTTCAGAAACCCATTTAATGGCGCTCACAGAAGGCAAATCGGGCAGGTTGAAATGAGTTTATTTTGCTCAACAAAGAACACAAAGGCAGGCTATTTACAGTTAATTAATGTAGTAATTTTCTTTAGTGACTAATAATTTGTACAGCAGAAATTATGCAAATGCCGAACCTTCCTGCTTCCTTTTCCCTGAAACAACAGCCTTTGTAAGTCGGCCTGACCTGACCGTTCAGACGAACACACACACTTTTCTTGAGGACGTATTGATTCCACACAGCTCACTTATTGACATGCACAGCCATGATAATAAGTAGATCTATCTTCTGTCAGTCCCTGCAGAACGGAGCGCCGTCCGCAGGGGAAGAGGGCAGCACATTCAGGTCTAATTTCCCTGTCTTTGTTAAGGATTACCATCGTATTGTACGTTCTCATCACAGAACAGGGGGGACCCAGACACATTTAGGGAGCTCACTGGCAGAAAGAATCCAATAACAGAATAAATTCATCCGTGGTGGTTTAATTAAAAGGTGTAGCTGGAGTGGAACAAAGCAACAAAGAGGCGAGTTCACTTCAGAAGAGCCGATATAAACGAGAGATCAGTTTCATTTAGGAGTAAAGAAATTATAAGAAAGGACCGGATCCTGTAATTTCATTGTCTGGAATACACCCTGAACTTATCTGAGCCTCATGTTTTGCTACTTTTAGCTGCAGTTTTGCTCACGTTAGCTACCTTTTTGGGCAAATTTTAAAATGAGCATTTGCTTTTCTGCTTTTAGTGACTGTGTTGCTAATTTTATCATCTGTATTATTAATTTTAGTTTGAGGATTTTGCTCATTTTAGCTGCTGTCCTGCTGGTTTTAGCTGCTTTTAGATTTTAGTTTGTTTTCTGCTCATTTTAGCTGCTGTTTTAACTTTTAACAGTTCAGCATTCTCACAGAAAACACTTTTCTTTTCCTCTCAATCTAGCCTAATCTTCATATTTTCTTTTATCTAATAATTGTATTTTTTAATATTATCATCTTTTGTTTCCTACAGCTTCTCGTTTTTGAAGGTTACACATTTTTCCTGTAATTTCCTGTTTTTTTGTCGGTTTGTTTATTTGTCTGTCGGTCAGAAAGATTACTTACAAACTAATGAACATGTTCTGATTAAATATTCAGGCAACGTTGGGGGATGTCTCAACAAACAGTTGGTAAAACTTTGGTTCTGATCCGGATCGGATGACCCTGGAGGAGGTTTGGGCTCTCTGAGTTATTTTTAATGTGTGTGGACGCAGGAAGGTAGAAATTAAACTCTACGGCAAAAAAATATTATGTTTAAAGGATAAAATGGGATGATTAATTAAAGAAAACTAAAATAAAAGAGCTGTTGTGTTTCTCACAACTTTAACTTTTATTAAAATGTATTTAACTCTTAATACCCTTCGGTACTCTTAGTTAGCCTTTCATTACCTTTATTTCTGTTTATCTTTGCTTTTCTGTACTCTTGTGTCTTATTTAGTGTAGATTATATTTTAGATATTGTTGTGTGTGTTTTATGACTCTGTATTTTTGTGTTCACATGTTGTGAAGCACTTTGAATCACCTTGTTGCTAAAAAAGTGGTATATAAATAAATTTAACTTCCTTTTCTGTCATGGTGAATAGAGATAAAGGAATCATGGTATAATAATCTAAAACTATCTCTTTATTTTTGTAATTTCAGCTGAGTTTAAAGATGAATGTGTCAAAACTGTTGATTATTATCATGGGATTAGGCATTTTTTAGAAGAATTCCTGTTAGGAAACTTGGATGCAGCACTTTTGTCCTCGCAGGCGTCTGCTAACAGCGGGCGTGAAGGCGCTGCCTCGGGGCTGAAGGATGGATGCTGTTGACACGAATCAGAACATCCCGGTTTGGAAACCTGCAGGGAAAAGAAAAGTCCTGTTAGTGGAAAGTAATCCTCTGAGTCACTTTCTGTTTTCCTACATGAACGAAGTCTGTAAGACTCAGTGTAACATTACATCATGGCCTGACTGTTATCAGCACACTTTTTTTATTATCTCATTTTTGCCCTTCATGGATTATTTTATTCTTATTTCTTGCTATCGTTAGATCTTTTTTCTGTTGAGCTGATACGTCTATTCATGGTTGGAGTTTGCCTCTCCTCCTCAGGGATCAACAAAATGTGTTTAATCTTGTTTCTTTAGGGAAATCCGACTGATTATCTACTTCTTTCTCCTCACTAATTTGATCTGGAGACGACAGTGAGAGATTTTGGTGTTTAACTAAATTTAGATTTTATCATTATTACTTTTTTAAACATACAACCAGAAAAAAATCCTTGTTGGTTCAATTTTCTGTAAACTGAAAATGTGTACACTGCACTTGTTGAATACAGACATGTTTTACTGTTTTTCTTTATTCAATAAAGTCTGTATGTGTTTTAAAACCAGTTGGTTCCTTTTTCTTTTCTTTTTAACTTTGGGGACACACACACGAACAAACAGCTTTAAATATCAACAAACAGGTTTTATATTACAAGCATTACATGTTTTCTGCTAACAGATCCTTGTTGTAGCTGAAATAATGAGGAAAACACAGCTTTTTGATTTCTATCAATTCATAAAATATATATATATTGAACAAACAATCTCAGGAATGAGTTAATCCCAAACAGTAGAGTATGTCTGACTCTAAAATTATAAGAAAATGTCTTTCAAATAAAACCTATCAGCAAAAAGGAACAGGGTCAAAGCTGCAGACTTGCATCAAACTGTGAGCAGATATAAAAATCCTGAAATAAAATATAAAAATCATCATTTTTCATCACAATAATCCTCCGTTTTACACGCCTGCAGATTCCCTTCAAAAACTAAAACTTTCCATCTTTTTACCGACTCGACCTGATGTGCTGATGTACAAACAGTAAAACCCACTAACAGCTTTGTGGGTCTCCTGAAAGTGTTCTTAGTTTTCCAGACCTTGACGTGTTCTCCTGTTCCTCTAAGCTGCCTTTTAATCATCACACACCGAGGAAACGTTTTATCTGCTTACGGCACTAAAACGCTCTCTGAGCATCGACTTATTTCCTTTTCTGAGTTTCTGCTCAGATGAGCTTTCTGCTTATTGAGAAAAGGATTGTTGAGTTTGTCGTTTTTAAAGCTTTTAATTTACATCTGCTGTGCATTTCCTAACAACGATCGTGAACAAGATGCGACCCCATGAAGCTAATAAAGATCTGTATGATCTCAGAGCTTGAGGAAAGAACTTCATGGTGACTTTTTGATTTATTTTGCTCGCTAGAAACAAATGGCCAGCCTCCTGATAGATGACATTAGAAAATATGATGATGTGGGTCAAAAACACATATAACACATGAGGCTGTGATAACTAATCTGTGGCTATGCCTTAACATAATCAGAAGATATAACATTTATTGCTGGATAAAAGTGATCTCAGGACCTTACTGGCTGTTAAGAGGCAGTAACTATTAGATATGTTGGATATAATTCAGATGGATTTGATTAATTGAGCTAAAGTGAAACAATATCATACAGTCTTTTGAAGTTAAACAAAATGACCCTATGAGTAAAATAGAGTTTGCACAATTTGATCTTGAAACATCTTTGCAATAACACACAGAGTCATGTTGCATGTGATTACACATCGTTACTCACTCAGTGAATCATCTGCTGCTGTGAAGGGACGGCCTTCTACTTTAACTTTAACATGCATTATTTGTTTTAATGTAAAAAGAAAACCTGCAAAAAAGCTTACAATGCAAATGCATGATAGGCAAGACGTGCCATAAGCGAAGAGCTGTTATGTCATAAAACATAAAAATTTGAAACACATATAAAAAGCAGGAATAAAGATTAAAGTGTTAAATAAAAACAGATTTTGAATTAACTTTTAATAACTAAACTTCTGGCACAAACAGGCATTTGTTTCCTGCTCCTGCTCAGGATAGGAGAAGGAAAGTTCCTGTGAAGGACACGTCTCATAGAAGCATTACTTTCAGCGGGTAAACAAGGTTTATAGAAGCAAACAGCAGATTTAATCTTATGAAGTCTGTGGCACTTTGGAGATGTGCTGTAACTCTGAGAAGATGTGATTCAAGCAGAGGTTACGGTTCACTGCTGACCCACCAGAACTTTGCAAAGACAAACAAACATCCTAAAATACGACATAAACATGGTATTTCTAAGTTAAACTGAATTTGTGCAACTAATGTCTGAAATCTTGGTTTTGAAGCGCTCATCCTTTCTGTGACCTGATTTAGTTACATTTAGATGAATTATATTTTTATATCTCTATTTGCCCATGTTACTGTTAACAAACATTTCCTAATGCATCTTTTGTTTGTGGCTAAACATGAAAAGATGTTTTTAAAAACTTAAACGAATCGCAGTCTGTGTCCTTTAACTACTGCAGTTTGCTTGTTTTCTGGACGCCCGGCTCGTCTCTGCTGCTGGGCTGCAGAAACACCACGAACACAATCTGACCCACTCCGGGGAATTTCAGGGCAGATTCAGCATGATATTAAAGGTCATCTCATTTTAACTCTGATTATTTCACTTCCTCATGTTTCATGCTCATAAATCTTTATGCCCTGCTTTCCTGCGAGTTCGGTCTCTGCATCCAATCTTGGATCTTGCGAATATATTGGTTTGATGTATCCGAATTACTGCCCTCTCTGTTGTGAAATTGAATTAGTTTAAGTCAAAACAGGAAATCTTTCACATAGCTGCAGTGTGTTGGTTCACAACCTCGACTCCATTACGGTTAATGACACGCTCCTCAGATCCGTCTTGTTGAAAGCATACATTTCACTGTTCACTTTATACTGAGGAGTCAATCAGACTCAAAGTAGTCCCTCAGACAAAAATCCATAGCCTTTCCAGGGTTGGACTTCAGTTTGTGGGAAATTATGGAACACCTCATCATCTTTAAAGCTCTTTAATGTAATTTAAGGTTTATTTTCTAAAGTCTAAAATGAGACAAATTCAGGACAGATTTGATACAACAGCAGTCTAAAAACTTCCCATCAGTTTAGATTTCCAGAATTTAGTTATTTTGAAGTCTATTTAATAAAAATGAATCCTATTAGTTTTGCACCATCACAAACTCTTCTTTTGTCTTTGCCTACATCAGTGAAAACAGAGGCAGCTTACTGAATATAAACTACAACATTTTCTTCAGTGCTCTGTGTTTCTTTGCATAGAAATACATTTTATTGGAGTCAGTTCATCAGTTTCCATCTATTAATTTAATGTAAATTTTCCACATTATATGAAAAACTATTATTTTTCTTCTTATATTGTTCCCAACATCAATTAAAAACTGATACAACCAGTTAAAGAATTATGAAGGGGTCTACTTTTTGTCATTGCAAACACTCTTTATGATTCTTCTTCTTCTTTCAGCTGTTCCCTTTTCAGGTGTCTCCACAGCAAGTCATTGTCCTCCATCTAACTCTGTCCTTTGTGTCCTCTGTCCGCCATGTCCTCTCTAACTGCATCCATATCTGCCCTCTTTGTCTCTACCATCCTTCTGTCCCTCCTCTGCACATGTCCAAACCGTCTCTTACTTTATCTCCCAGTCCTTCAACCTGTGGTGGACCTCTGATGATCTCAGTCCTAATCCTGTTCGTCCTCGTCCCTCCCAAGGAGAACCTCAACATCTTCAGCTCTGACACTTCCTGTTCTGTCTCCAAACCAGACAACATGGCTGCTGAAACTTTCCTCCATCCGCTCCATCCTGCCTGGACTCTCTTCTTCACCTCTTCACCTCACTCCCCGTCCTCCTGGACAGTCGAAGTCCTGAACCTTGTGACCTCTGACCTTGTAGCCTCGCCGTTCCACCTGCCTCCACCTCTCCAGGTTCTCCTCCACCTGTTCCCTGTTCTCCCCACAGATCCTGATGTCCTCTGCAAGCATCATAGTCCACGGTTAGTTAGTTAGTCTGTCCATCACCAGAGCAAACAGGAAGGAGCTCAGAGACGATCCTTGAGGATCTTTTCACCTTGACTTCACTCCTTGCTAACTCCTCCTTCAGGACCAGCCCTGGTCCATGTCTCTTCCTGTCCACCCCATGGTAAAACATCTTAAACTCTGCCCCGATGCTGCCAGCCTTTCTGCCCTTCCACACATCACACATCTACCTTCCTCCTCTCTACTTTTACCTGTCATCGTTCCTACGTTTAGAGCTGCTACCTTCAGTCCTACACTCCTGTCTTTCCTCTTCTCCCTCTGTCTCCTGGCACGTTTCCCTCCTCGTGGTCTTCGACTTACAGCAGAACAGTTCCTGCCAGTATGGTGTTATTTGTTTTGTCCGAATATTTTACACCAGATGCACTTCCTGATGCAAGCCTCTCAGTTTACCTGAGCTTGGGAGAAACACTGGTTTGTGCTCCATAGTTGCTGCTTCAATCACCCTTTATAATTGCACAGCTAATAAAACATTTAAACATTCACAATTTCTTTAAATGACATTCATTTTTTCCCAACAGGTTTGTTTTGTTCAGAGCTAACTGTCATTATAGTTTTAGGTTAAATGGTCAATAAAGACCAAGATTTATTCCTCTGTTTTTGCTGCCAGACAGGGATGTGAAGTTCCTGAATCCTAAAGAAGAACTGTTTGTTGTTGGCAGGACCTTTGTACCAAACTGACAGGCGGAGAGGTTTCAAAGAGCACCGGTCCATCTTCAAACACTTCTAATAGGAGTGTTTTTCCACTGCTCTGGCACATCCATTAAGCTTTTAGAGGCTGCTGGATCAGTGTGTGGGTTGTGTGTGTGAAAAAGAGAGAGTGCATATTCCTTTTCTTCTTCCTGTTGCAAGCAAAAAGCTCCTGTTACGAAAAGTGTTGCTTCCTCAGCCATCACTCTGCTCCCTGAAGACAACTAAAACACGTCAGCATCTCCTCTCCTCCGTCGTGATAATAAAATCTTTACTTCATAGTTTAATCACATGTTGCCCTGGGATGATGCACATACGGCTGGTCTCTGGCGGCTGAGTGAATGTGTTCCTCTCAGAACCGTTGCCAGAACGTTGATTGTGCTCACAGCTGAAGTGCCACTTTATCTTGTTGCAAGGTGAAGAGCAATGCCACAAAATTCACTCGACTTTTCGCTGAGATTTAAATGAATTTGTTCTCATGGAAATTTAAAAAGCCGAACATATGGTGAAGCTGTGCGGTTCCACGATGAGAAACGAGCTGAGATGGCTCTGGAAGCTTTCCTGCGCGGATGCATTTATAAACCGATTCGCCTACAGAGGATTAGAAGTGCCATCTCAGTATCTGCTTTCAGATTACAAAGAAGTTCACAGCAGAACAGGAGATACATAAATTAGCCTCAAGGCCAAACAAATGCAGTGCATGTTTTCAGATTCTCTCTTTATTACATTCATTTATTTTAGTGTCGAAAAGAAACTAAAATATTACTGCATTAGAACAAGAACGCTCAAACTGTTTGAATGTACTGAAATAAGTTTCATCCACTTTAGATTTTTAAAGCGTCAAAGGAAAAGCAACTTCAATTTGTTGAATGCATGTAACTTTAGTTTAAGTATCTCGGGGTCTTGTGGAGCAGGAGATCGACAGGCGGATTGGTGCAGCGTCTGCAGTGAAGCAGGCGCTGTACCGATCTGTCGTGGTG
>NC_051438.1:28265543-28290296 GCF_001649575.2 Kryptolebias marmoratus | reverse complement strand
AATGGAGGGATGGATGGATGGATGGATGGATGGATGGATGGATGGATGGATGGATGGATGGATGGATGGATGGATGGATGGATGGATGGATGGATGGATGGATGCATGGATGGAACTTTAGAAATTTGCATGCTATATGACTGAACTCCAACGAGGTCAAACACAAACGACCTTTTTTCAAGCGACCTTCCTGAATTAGAGAGAAGGGCTGGAAAGCAAATGAATTTTCGAAGTGATCAGCTTCTGCGTTGGGTGAATTTAAAGGTTAGTTTCTCACCTTGGCAGCAAAGACTTCAGTCCATTGTGTGAAACAGCAGCAGCGGCAGCACCGAGACAGATAGATGGGTAACCTTTCTATCAAGGTGAACCCGGTGAGGGGAAGATGGAGCAGTCAACGTTATCATTGTTGTCAGCCCAATCTCTCTCCATCAAACACTTGCAGAGGCAGTCAGACAGCGTTAGTGTGTAATTTCCAGTCTGGACCGCGGGAACACAGAGCTGTCTTTTTTTATCCAGAAGCTTTTTGAAAATACTGGGATTTGTTCTTTGTTTAAAAAGGTCAAACTAGAGGAGAGCTGGGATGGTTTTATGTTGTGATCTCTCAGATTTAAATATCAAGCTGCATTCATTCAGGAGATGGCTGCGGTGACTTTTATACGTCTTAATACATTTAAAAATACTATTTATTTAAAAATATTTCCCCATAGAGTTACATTGAGATCTCTTCATTCAAAAGCATTATTCTCTTTGAAATTTGCTTCAGCAAATTTCATCTATTTTTGTCTTTTTATGGTACTTTTAGCTTCTAGCTACTCTTTTGCCCTGTTTAGCTAGCTTCTTTCAGCTCCTAGTTATTATTTTAATTGCTAAAATGCCCAAAATATTAGCTACTAGCAATCATTTTGCCACTTTCAGCTTTTAATTAGCTGTTTAATTTTCAGTTAGTGTGTTTCTACTTTCAGCTTTTAGCTAAGGTTTAGCTTTTTCTTTCTTCATCATGTCAGTTTCAGCTTTTTAGGGAAAATTTCAGTCATTCAGCACTCAGCATTCAAGCTGCATTTTTGCAGAAAATGCCATTTTTCTCCATTTTCATCCATTTCTGCTCGAAATAACTAAAAGCAATAAAAGTCTTTATCTGCTTGTATCAGCTGCATTACAGAACACATCATCCTAAAGTAAAAAACAAAAGAAAATTGTACATGTAATGCTATTTTTTCAGAACAATTTCGTATCCAGCCTACAGTGTTATCAAAGCATTCAGTCCCATTTTTAATGACGTTTCCTCGGCCCATTGAGGATAAGTGCACTGTTACTAAAAATAAAGAAAGACTGAATTGGTTTACTTTAGTTCAGTCTGCTTTAATGTGTGTATTTATGTTTAAAATAGCAGTTTAAGCCTGATATTTTGGTGTGAAAGTGTCATGATAGGAACTAATACTAATCTGTAGGATTACTGCCCCTCATCACCCATGTGTGTGTCTGCAAGTATAATCTCGGAGTCAAAGCAGAAGCATCAGAGACACCAAAACCCAAAATAATGTTATTTTATAATGTTAATTTTGGTCAAACATGCATCTGCCACTGAAATAAATCTTCACATTTAGAAACCAAATGTAAAAATGTGCCGGGGAGGAAGAGTTAGTTTTAAAACCCACACAAGTTTCTGCTCTGTAGATTGAAAACATTTCCCTCAGCAGGTAACCACACACACACACACACTCACACACACACATATATAGGACCTGTGTGGGCGATCAGTGCAGACTGACAGCTACATTTCTAGTTGTAAATACGTGCAATGTTTTCAGCTAAATTCTTGTGATTATAAAATATAAACATCTTTAAAATACAGAAGCTGGTGAGTCAAGAAAATAATCAGATTTTGCTGCATTTGAAAATACGGAAACATTAATGTTTACATTAAAACTGGATGTAAATTATTTAACCATTCGCTGTGCTCCGGGTGTTCTGTTCGGTTTGCACCTCCTTTTCACAGTCAAACATGGTTTTGATTTTATAGAAAAATAACAAGTATTTTAAAAAAAGTACTTTCCATAGAGGAGATGATGAAGGATTTATATTTCATAATTAAATAAAATACTCAGCCTGACAGCTAATTGATTTATTGAATATCAATTAACTGTTTTACATTTCTGTACGTCTCTGGATGTCTTTGTTGAACAGTTCCTGCACAGAAAATGTGCTTTTTTTCTGTTGTAATAAACAAAACATTGTTCAAATACACATGAACAAACACTTTCTTCACAGATAAGTGTAGTTTCATTATCTTGGGAGACATTCTGACCCCAAATAATCTATTTTGTACAATATAGCATCGACTCCTGCTCTAACACAACTGAAAACTCAGGATGATATTTCTGTTTCCTCTGCAGTCATTCAGGCCTCTACAGAACAAAAAAGTTCAGTTTATGGCCTGGTTTGTGTAGAATAAATAATACAAAACCTTTCAGAAACATTATTTTATGTGTCCTGGGACCAAAATAATAATAATAAAGCCCTTTTGTGAAATATTTTTTTATTGTTTTTCTCTGCGACTATCTAGATCTGCCACTGGTCCTATCACCATTAGACAACAAACACTTGTTTTGGAAATATTTTGTAGCCAACCTATACAAATTCTCTTTATTTTGATACGTTGCTAGAGCTGATGTTTGTGGTGCAACTTGGGTATTTCAGAGACTTTGGTGAAATGTGTGGACGAAGAACAAAATATAAACAGAGATAAAAAAGTATCAGTTTAAAACCTATCCGTAGTTGTGTAGCTGGGGTCTCAGTCTTGTGTGTTTGGATTTTTTGTCAGCTCAGCTCAGTTTTGTCTCTGTGGCCTGATGGACGCTTAGATTACAAACCTGTTTCCATCCGCAGACCTGGATCCACTCAGCGTTTAAAAACTAGGACCAAAAGACACAGACACCTTTAATTCTTATGTTGGCTGTTTAGTGGGCCTTTTAGCATCATCATATTTCAGTTTATGTTCGCTTATCAGACCCTCCAGGATTTCACGATGTTGCGGTCGCAACTATTAACGCAAAATCAAGCAAACCCCGCGAAATCGCAACTTTTTGCAACTTTGCCCAAAACAATGCAACTTTAACCCAATATTTATTGTTTCTAAAGTGATTCGCCACCGTTTTCGTGGTCTAGTCTCTTCTTTGTGGGTTTGTGTAGCGTGGAATACAAAATAAGCCCAAATAACTCAGGAAGAAGACACGTGACGTCACTTCCTGTTAACATCAGAATGCCGGGAGCGTGCAGGAGCAGCGACCGAAGCCAAAATGTGCGCTAATGCTTCACATTTGCCCACAAAGATTTCAGCAAACCAGTTTCCTCCCCAGCTGCAGCTGTTTTGCACGTCCTGCAGTGTAATCATGGAACATAAACGCATCGACAAACACTTTGTGTCTGCAAAACATGTGAGGAGAGCTGCAGACCAGGGACAATCCAGAAATGCTCATGAATGTCAGTTTAGAAGCTATCAAAGTTCTCAAATAAAGCACCTTTTGAGAATGTCAATGTTTGTTGGGAATTATCTTACAAAACTAGGAAGGATTTTTGGTTTAGATATTAAAAGTTATGGTTGTTTATTGATTTATGTAAAAAAAATTGCAACTTTTAGGAAAACGTCCCGCGAAATCAGGCATTTTAGCCGCAACAATCACAAAAAATGCCCATGAAATCCTGGAGGGACTGGCTTATTTAGCCTTCCTTAGCTTAGTTTAGTTTATCTTAGCTATTATTTTGACTGTCTTAGCTCATGTTTAGATATGTTTAGTTTTATGATTTCATTTAGATTATACCTGATTGATGTTTTTATCTGTATTTGATTCTGGACCTGTTGTTGTTTCTCTGTGCTGTAAAGCACTTTGCTGCGGAAAAGTGCTCACTTTTTTTTCCTGTTTTGAGGATTCCTGTGATCTAACTGAAACATCTTTTTGTAAAATGTTAGGAATCGTCTTCATGTTTTGCCCGGACAGAATGCAGAGCAGCCAGTGTATGAAGTGCCGTGTCCCTGCACAGTTACAGCATTCGACAGTATAAAAAACACTGTCACATACATTTACAGTCTGAGCCTCCATCTTGTGTCAGAGAACCCACTCACCGTTCCCGCTTGCTGTGACATTTCTCGGCGACGCCACAGGCCAGCTACTGGAGGCGTCAAGTGGGAGGAAAATGTCAGGTTTTTACACCTTCATTTAGCCTGAAACAGGTGATTGAACTGCAGTAACATGTTGCTTCAGATTCATACCCACTGCGGGTTAAAATACGATCTCTGGACCTCTGTGTGCTTTAATCAAGAGCACTCTGCTTGTGTCTGGAAATTACTTCTGATTAAGTTTTCAGATTTAAATATGTCCTACCAATTTATAACTGAAATCAAATGGTAATATTTCCTAAATGGGACATTTATTTATATCTTTATTATGGAACAAGAACTACAATTCCCCACAGGAGCTCAAAGGTCAACGTGAGCACTTATAATACTTACAGAGAGTGAATTGTAATTTAAAGTTTAGTCTAATTCACAAGGTTTATAAACACTTTGTGTGTCCCTCAGCAGGAGCTGTGACATGAATAAAGTAAATGTGAGACTTTTCTGCAATCTGCTGAAGAAGCTGAAACTGAGCTGTTAAAGCTAAAAGGCAAAAATAGCAAAATTTAAACTATTCACAGTGGAATGAAGTAAACATAGCAGCTGTTGAAACTAAGAAATTGCACAACTGTTTGGAAAAAATAAGATAACTTTGAATTTTATGGCAGCAACTCGTCTCTTTAAACTTGCTCCAGATGTTTCCCTCAGTGCAGCATCAATTCTTCTCCCATCAGTCTGTAAACATCTGGACCTGAGGAGAGCAGCTGCTGCAGGTTTTAGAGGGAACGTTGTCCCATTCTGTCTGTAGAGGATTCTAGCTGGATTTTCTTTGCAGGATTGTTTGGTGGATGGAAGCATTTCTCTGAAATTGTTGCACTATTTTAAAAGCAGTTTTTTCACAGACTGATGAACCTCTGCCCATCTTTACTTCTGAGAGATTCAGCTTCTTTAAAATTTTCTTTTCATATATAATAATAATAATTATTATTATAATTAACTGGAAAATGTTTATTATTTGTACCACTTTCTTTGTTGCCTCTGTCTCAACTTTTTTGAGATGTGTTGCTGCCGTAAAATTTAAAATTACATTTTTATTCTCAAACAAATTATGGTATGATTTCTAAAATAAACATTTAATGTGTTTACTATGTTCCACTGTGAATAAAATATGAGTTCATGAGATTTGCAAATCATTGCATTCTGATTTTATTTGCATTTTACACATTCAAACTTTTCTAGAATTGGGTTTAGTTTTATGAGGCCTTTCAGTTCTTCTTGTGTCCTCAGTTTGTCTACTTGTCTCACCTTTTTAAGCAGTTTACTACACAAATGTTGTCATGGTCTGAAACTTATATTACAAATGTGAAAGACGGTAACAGCTCCACCCTTTTTCTCCTCTACGCTCCTCGTGTTTTGTCCCCCGTCTCTTCAGTTCTGCCGCACAATAACATTGTTTTAGTTCAACTCATTTTATGAAAACCTCCGAGCACAAATTACTCTAAAATCTCTGCAAAATAAAGGCTTCTCCACCCAAAAAGCCTGTAATATTAACTGCTGCATACTGAGTGCTTCCTTGGCTTTCATGGATACTTTTCCGCTCCCGTAATGACTGAGTGATTGTCAGCTGCATAAAGACCCCACTCGCTAATGATGAGAAATGACATGAAATGAATGACACAGCATGCCACAAATGACTCATTCTTGTTATTGGCTCAACAGCCTGTGATTTCTCTAACAGCCTGTAATTTCTCATAGTGAGCTGGAGTTACGAGAACAGGAAGGACATGCGGTTGGCCTAGCTATAGTAAGTGTTTGTATGCAATGAGTATCAGTCTGTAGTGAAAATTGCTTCAGCTGGGAATGAGTCTGGAAACGGCAACTCTGAGGTAAAAGCCTTGAATTATTTAGTGCTACAGTACAGTATAATATGCATGGAGTCCTGCTGCTTCCCTCTGCTCACATTATCACAGCCAGACTGCTGCATGCAGACAAGCCTCCTTAACAGGTTGTTTTTTCTTTACGTTATGGCATCTCCAAAGCTAAACTGCCTTTCAGACTTGAGTAGAAACATGCCAGTCATCTCAGTGAGGGGTCACACGTCTCATTTTTAATTAGATGTCTTGAAGAGATGAGAGTGATGCGTCCCACTCTCTGTGCTTTGACTGCGGCTCATCAAAGCTTCGAGCAGATTGGAGGCAGCAGCCGGTTCACGGGGCAGCGGCTGGGGTACAGACCGGATTTAAAATTTCATCAGGCTTGAGTTTCCTTTTATGAGTCACAGTTCCACTGATCTGAACTAAAGGAACATCAAGAAAACTTCTAAATGTTCAACAAGAGTAATTAGGAGACAGCAGTCCAACTCACAAACTTTATTCCTTATGGTGGGCGTTGAAAAATCAGCCATATTGATGGATATAAATAATCAAAGTGACTTTTCCTTTATAAACGTTCAATAAGACGCCTCACTGCACAAATAACAGAAACTGAACTAGATCACACAGCTGAGATCAGGAGAAATAAAACAACAAAAAGGTCCACCATCATGGAGATCCTTTCCAAAACGTTGACAGATAATTTCCAAACATTTTGTCCCTGTCAAAGATTTTACAGTAAGATATTGTAGTTCTTTCACAGTTGCTGGTCATGGCATTCATGCTCAGTTAACATATTTTTTTAATACCCATCCATCCATTTTCTAACTTGTATCTGTGGTCAGGTCATGAATATAACAGATCCAGGAGAGAAACGCAGACATCCCTCTCCCCTGCAAGACTCTCCAGCTCCTCCCAGGTCATCCCAAGACATCCCCAGGTCAGAGAGGGTTTTCAATCCCTCCAGAGAAATCTGAGACAGCTACGAGATCTTCTCCCAGTGGGACATGCTTCAAAAACCTCCATGAAGTCATCTATGAGGCATCCCAATCCGATGCCTGAAGCACCTCAGCTGGCTCCTTTCAATGCAGAGCAGCAGCTCGACTCTGAGCTCCCCCTGGATGATAGTCTTCATCCCATCTCTAAGGCCGATACCGGCTCAGCTCAGCTGTTTGCATCCAGGATCTCATTCTTCTGGTCATGATCTGAACCTCGAGACCATAGGTGAGGGTTGGAATGTAAACGGACCAGTTAATCAAGAGCTTCACCTTTCAGTTCAGCTCCTTCTTCACCACAACAGATAAACAAAACCTCCATTACTGTAAAAATCCTGGTCCTCAGGGCCTCCATCCTGCAGGTTTTCCTTGTTTTTCTGCTCCAACACACCTGATCTGAATCAATGGGTGATTAACAGGCTTCTGCAGAACATGAAGAGGTGATTTAACCTCTGAATCAGGTGTGTTGGAGCAGAGGAACAAGGAAAACCTGCAGGATGGAGGCCCTCAGGGACCAGGGTTGGAGAACCCTGCTGTAGACAAAACCCAGATCTGTCGATTCTTCTCCTGCTCCATCCTTCCTTCATTCATGAACAAAACTCAGTTACTGCTCTGCTTGAGACAGAGACTCCAACCTGGAGGGAGCCTTCCAGCTTTTTCAGCGTCAGAACCATCACCTTGGACTTAAACTTCTTACATTCTCTGCAAGAACTGAGAAATTTCTTAGTTTTTTTGAAGTGGCAAGAACAAGAATAAAGTTTATTCTGACCAGGACATTTCATACCTTACAGAACTCCTGGGAAGTCCTCCTAGCCTGAATGTGAACATCATTCAGCATTATCTACGCCCACTTCCAGTTTCTGAACAATCCCACAATAGTTGTGGAACGCTACACGAGAAAAAACCTGCCCCGATGATGTGTCCAGAATCAGCTCCAAGAACTCTCGAACCGGAGCTGAAAAAAAAAAAAAAGGAGGAGGAGAACAATGTTCTCAGTTTACTGGAAAATGTAGCAGCTATTAGAGGATCTGACTCTGATCAGGTTCTTTTTTATTGTTATTTATGTTATATTAAATGTTTGTAATATCATAAATGACAAAAGAAAATGTGGAAAAAAGACAAGCTGTTAAAAACAGGGAGACAAAAAGGGAAACATTTGTCTTTGACTAATAAGAAATGATCATTTTACAAACTCTGAGCAGTTAGCTGCACCACTGACTAAAGCTGAGGTCAGTTAAATGAAAAATAATAAACTCTGGAAACAGGTTTTTGTCATTATATTACAAGAAAAGAAACAGTAATAACAGCCGACTGTGGCCCCGACAAAGACAGGAGTGATCACCTGCTTTTCAGTGATTAAGATGCTGGACCATATAATGATTTTTTTAGGGTTCAGTAGATTTAATTGGTTCTTTCTAACATCATGTTTCATCACGGACACGAACAGAGAATAATACCTGCCCTGTCAGAGCAACGACTGATGGTCAATAATAAAAACAGAAAACTCGAGACACAGAAACAAATATCCTCCTCAAGTTGGTCAGTAATTAATTTAGCGTTGCACTCAGACTTAATTTGTTAACGCTGAGCAACTGAGGATCTGCGTTATTAAAACAGATTTTCTGCTCAAGCTCTTAATATTTAACAGTCGCAGTATTGATTAGAAAGATTGCTGATTAGAGCGTGTTTTCTGGTGTTTAAACGTCACCATGGTAACCGCTCACATGACAGAAGTGGCATGATTTGGTGCTGCTCGCAGAAATCATCATTAATGTATGAATTCATTTTAGGCTGGTAAATATCAACATGTTGCCTCTGTGTCAGGATCTGGGTCGAAGGAGGCAGAATGCAGACTCATCATAAAACAAACTAATTTATTAAACTAAAAGATAAACAAAAACAAAAGGCTGTTGAGGCAGCAACATAAGAAAAAACTAAATCCCAAAACTCAGCCAAGAACAGAACAACCAGGACAGCATTGGGTAATGAACCGGCAAGGACGTGAAGCAAGAGGCCGGGTTTTAAAACAGAGGATCGTGAAGGTAAGTGGGAACAGGTGAGTAAATAATCATTACAGACAGGTGGAGATGGGCGTGGCAGATAAACAAGGGGAAAATTACAAAATACCAAGAAGAGAAACAGAACCCAGAAAGATAACAAAACATGAACCAAAAACCTCAAATCTCTACACTCTGATTCTTGGGTCTGGATTACTGAAGCTGGAGGAGAAAAAATCAGTAACTAAATATCTATAAAACTGGCAGAGTAGCCATTTTTGTGTAAGCTAAGGTAGCCAACTTGATTTGGGTTGACTCAGAAAGTTAAACATCTGTAGATGTACAGCCAATAATTACTTTCTGGGACTCTCATTACAGTCTGTTCAGTGGTTCATGACCTACTTTTCTACAGGATAAGACAAATGAAGGCACAGAAACGGACAAAAAGAACATTATCACTGACACTGCGACTCAATCATCTGCACATAAAAAAAACAAAAATAAAGTGAGTTTTTTAAAAATGTGACAGAGTTGGAACATTGTTTACTACAAACACATCAAGTAAATACAATTATCTTCGGTAAATCCGCTGCATGTTTATGTTGCAGACCTGTCCAGGCTGCACCCCGCCTCTCTGGACCGCAGGAGAAAAATTTATATTATTTATTATCCTTTATTTAAACAGGCAAACCCCACTGAGATCACTGTTATCTTTTTCAAGGGAGGCCTGGACCCATACAACCCATACAAACACAAGGAGAACATGCAGAAAGACACCAAGTCCAACCTGGGGTTCAAACCCAGGACCTTCTTGCTGTGAGGCAGCAGTGCTAACCACTAATCCATCGTTCTGCCACAGTGGGTGAACGGATGGGTTTATGTTGCAGATTCATAAAACTCGAAAACAAGAGCAGCTCTGTCAAAGTCTTGAACTGGTCTGCATGCTGATAGGAACACTCTCCTTCTGTCTGAGTCATTGTTTCTGTCACTCTTTTCTTCAAAGACATAAATAAAACATATGCAGCCTGCTGAATATGTATGCAATCTGCAGCAGCTGAGGAGTGACAGGCAACCAAATAAGCCACGCCGTATATAAAAATAAAACACATCACCTGATGACCAACGAGGACGGCGCGTTATGTAGCCCCGACATTAAAGTCTCATTAGGAGATAAACAAGTTTCAGAACTTGTTAGAGCACTTAGGCTCCGAACCAACTTTCTTCTGAAGAGTTTTTGAATTAAACACGACTGGATGTGAGCCCTGAGCGTGGATCTCTGTCAGCAGCTGCCAAGAGCTCAATATTTGCCCTCGACGGCGGCAGAGTGTCAGTCGAAATGAGGGGCTCACCGAGACGTGAAGGTCTGCGATGTGGAATATGACTTCATGGCAAAAAGACTTCCTCACAAGAGAGTTTCCCTGACTGAACACGGAGCATTAATAAAAACTTCTGTGTGATGAGATTTTTTTTTTATCCAGCCCCAAAGGCTGCTGGGATATCATGACCCTGATGATATCGCCAAAGACACAGTTTGGACCAAAACCTGATTACTTATAGAAAATCTGTTATGCCGTTTTATGGTTTATCTGAATTTGACTTTTCTGTTTATGGTTTTCATTTCAAGATGTTTTGTGTTTTAGTTATTGCTTGCTTTTGTGTATTACCAAAATATTCCTGGAACCACAGGACAAATTGTAATGAAACTTTCAGAAAGTAAATCATTGGAATCAACTCAATTCAAGATTAGTCATTAAAAAACACAAAAAACAGCTTCAACTGTCAATGAAAGCCCTTCTGTCTTGGTAACTTTTGTCTTTTTCCCACATATAGACCCCAGCACACACTCTCAGGGAGATCTTTGTTTAAACTTGGTGAAATGCAATCCTTCAAAGAATACTACTTTATTTATTACAGCTTTAAAGTTCCCACACTCAATAAATTGCTTTAAAATGACACCTGCTGTCGTTCAAGGCCAACATTTTATTCTGCTGTTTTATTTGAGTGAAGGATTCTTACTTGGATGTAATGGTTTCTTCTTTGACCCTGTCTCAGTGGCTCCAGTTATGTAAGAGGTTTTCTTGGTAGTTTATGCATAATCTGAATATACTACAGGTATTTTTTCTTCTTGGGAATAAGCAGCAAATGAATAAAAGCCACAGTGAATAGCTGATGTGCATCTTTCTATCGCCTTTATGTAAATAAGGTGACAATTAGTTACTTTGAGCTCCTCTTCTCAACTAAATGTCACACGTATCCTCTAAGATGAAACATAAATTACTTTCTCTTTGTAAAATGCCACAAAAACAAGTCTCAGTCTATGAATGCCATTATTCCAGTGTTATTTATTTTCAAGCACATTTGCAGGACTTCCTTTTTTTACAGTTTTTACAGTTTTTACACGCTGCTTTTGAGTTAGCGTCAAACACCGAACCCCCGGAGCCGAGAGGAGCCTTTTTCCACGTGTTTGGGTGAAGGTGTGTTCCCGCTATAACCTTCTGGACACCGGTGGTTGTGTGTCCATTTAATGGCTCCACATTCGGTGACCTTTCGCTATCCACAGGAGGCCTCGTGTCAGGAAGCGAGGAGGAGGAGGAAAGGTTACGAGCACTCGGAGAGGAAGGAAGGAGCCAATACGAAACAGGAAATGTTAAAGAGGAGAGAGGTTAGAAACACAAGGAAAGATAGAGAAAAATATGTAACTCATGCAAACAATAATAGAATGTACACACTGAGTGAAGAAACTTGGATTACTGATGTTTAATAAAACTGCCTTTAAACGTTAGGAGTTTAATTCTGCTCTGGATCATGTGGTCATGCTGATGAAAGTCGCTGCAGTCAACTGAGATCATGACTCAAGCTGATAACAAAACGCAATCAGCTGCAATGCTGGTTCCCTCGGGAGTCATCCGCCAGGAAAGGCTGTAATTATACTTCTCTTTCTACTACCAATAATGTGGCAGTTTGTTATTTTTTATTAACACGCCGCGCTCGTTGAACACACAGAAGTTCACTTCGTGTAAACTGCTGCTTAAAGAAAACTTTAGAGAAAACTGATGGATGATGTCAAACAAAACACTTAAAGAATTTATTTTACCATACTGTTATATCACTTTAAATTCTTTTTATTAGTTATTAGTTTTTCTAACCACAGGAGCCTTATGTTATTACTCGTGTCTGTTTGTAATGTTAGCAAAATACCGCAACTTTCCCGCAACTTTAACCAAAATAACCCCAAATAACTCAGGAAGAAGACACGTGACGTCACTTCCTGCAGACCAGGGACAATCCAGAAATGCTCATGAATGTCAGTTTAGAAGCTATCAAAGTTCTCAAATAAAGCACCTTTTGAGAATGTCAATGTTTGTTGGGAATTATCTTACAAAACTAGGAAGTATTTTTGGTTTATATATTAAAAGTTGTGGTTTTTTATTGATTTTAGTAAAAAAAAAAAAAAAATCGCTACTTTTAGGAAAATGCCCCGCGAAATCCTGGAGGGACTGATAGAGACTGAGACCGCAAGAGGGTCAGTTTGTTAAAAAATGGGAAAAATGGAGTGATTATAAAAACAAGAACGATACCACTTTCACAACCAGTAAAAATGGACATTGAACAAATGTACATGGATGTAAATATGTTGATACCTCTCCACTGTAACTGTTTAAGGAAATGTTCAATAAAATATAAGTAAAAAAAAAACAGAGATCACAGAGGCAAACAATGACAAATAACAACAGGAAATCTGAATAAATCTAGAACAGCGTGTAACAGCGACAAAGCAATGAACAAATGACAATCAGCTTAAAGAACCCACAACCCAACTTGAACTCTATAAAACTGTCAGACAAATTCCTCTTTGCTTTCATACAGGAGGTTCTGATTTCTGTGCTAATATAAAAGAAAGTTTTCATATTTTTTTTGGATGTCTGTAACATGTCTGTATTCTTCCCGCCAGCGGCTGAACTCGTAAACCAACGCCGTTGCTGGAGGTAATTAACAGCGGCTAATGTTTTGACCGGAGACGGCAGGTGGCCCCTGCCCACCACAAGGAGCCCACACCGAGGGATAAAGGCTAACATATGATCTCCACTCCGACTCGTTAAATGACCTTTAAAACAATTGTCTTGATTAAGCTGCACATTAGCTTCCAGTAGAGCTGCGCTGGAAGCCCAGTAAGCCTGGAAATCGAGCTCAGGGACGAAGCAGCAAGCGTGCAGAAAAACATCTGCTGAAAACTCAGATAACTCCAGGAAACCTCTCATTTATATGATTCAAAGTTACGGATATTTTGTGATGACTGGGAGGTGAAGAAAAAGTTTATTTTAAGTAATCAATATTTCCCTAAGATTATTCTTAATGTGCTTTCTGTTCGTGTTGATGGAAATGATAAACCATGTCAAACAGTAAAATAAGAGCTAAAATTGCTCTAACTGCTCAGATTGTTTCATTGTTAAATGATTAACATTTAAGAATATTAAAAAAAAATCATGGTATTTTGTTTTTGTCATCTGAAACAAGATGAAAACAAATATTTGTTTAAAACAATAGAAGTAGTTAAGTTATAAGTTTTAAATATGTATTTAAAATGTCTCTGTATTTGTTGGAATCTGTGGTTTTCTTTTTCTCTTCAGAGTTTAAATGATTAAAGATTTGATCATTTTTAAGTTGCTGTTGAACAAACTGCACGTTTTCAGCTCCAAAGCAAGAACAGTAAAAGAAGAGCCCTTTTAATGTTTTATTCATATTTAATGCAGTCTGCACAGGATAAGATTTAGCATTTATTTTGCATTTTTCGCACCTTATTTGAAGAGTTTGAAGCCAAACAAGGAAATGAGAAGATCTGAGGATAGAGTCCCTAAAAAAAAGTCACCTTGTCCACATCCCACAGTTTTATTCATTACCCTCAGAATATTCAGAGATTTATTTGCATTAACTGTGGGAATTTGCAGAAACAAAACAAAAAATTCTTTGCAAAATCTATTTATAAGAACAAAGTAAAAAAAAAATAAACTGCAAAGTGCTCAGGATTTCTCTCAATGAACAAGATATCTGTTGCAAGAAAGAGAAAAATCACAGTTCAAGTAATATTGATTATCTCTTAAAACCGGAGTGGATTTCTGCTGTCTGACAGAAACATCTTCACATCTTAACAATCCGTCTAAACCCCAAAGAGAAACTCTTCTCCAGCAAATTTCTGTGACTGAACCTGAGCACTGAAATTATTCTCTGGTATAAAATGTTTTACATTAAAAAGATAAGATTTTGGATTAATTTCAGACAGAACTTGTCTTTGCAGAGCAGGATGATAAGTTTTCTGTTGACTCTTTATCTGTGTCAAACTTCAGAACTCAAAACGAACCAATGGAGGACTTTACTGACTCACGCACAATCTTTACTTGGGCATGAATATATTCAGATATGGTTGTAAGTTAATATTAAATCATTCAGGACCAACAGACTATAGAAGTCTTTAGATGTTCAGGCTTCTTTGTGTGTGAGCAGCTGATGTTTTGATTGAGTATTATTATATTTGTCAAGGTGTGGGGAAACGGAGACAAACCCAGAGTGCAGACTCATCTTAAAGGAATCTTATTTATTAAATAAAAACAAAGAAGCTGACATGGCAGCAAAAACTAGGACTAAGTACAAACATGAACAAACGACGCATGGAGAGATAAAACATGGACGAAGGACAACAATCAAGTAACCAGAAGCAATGAACCAGCAGAGAGTGGAGGAGAAAACTGGACTTATAAAACACAGAGGATAATTGGTAAGTGGGCACAGGTGCGTGAAACTCATTACGGACAGGTGGAGGTGGGCGTGGCAGCAAACCGAGTGAAGACTGAGGATGAATGGAAAAACACTGGAGACAGGAAGTACCAAAAGGAAAACAAGATAACTAACAAAAACCAAGAAAGACACAAAGGAAAAAACCCAAAACCTCACAATATTCACAAAATATTGCCCCCAAAGAAAGATTATTTCACCTGTGACTTAAGTTAGTGACAAAAACTTTACATTATTCTAAGCTGGAAATGACCACGATGACCCTCTCCCAGTCAACCAGAACCAGGATGGCCCTCACAGCTAACTGACCTCAGCAAACAAAAATAACTGTGGAAGTAGCTGAGAGTCACGAGTCACCGAGAGCATTAACTGTCGGACTCAACATTGTAAAATATCTCATTTCACACAAAGAAAAGGCAGCGGGCGACATGCATTCCTTCAAGCAGTGCTAGGCCTTTAATTTGCATCAGTTCCTCCTGCAAAGAAAACCAACCTCTATCGGTGGTGCCCACTCCATCCTGCAGGTTTTAGATGTTTTCACTGCTCTTCAGCAGGTCTTTAAGTTCTGCAGAAGCCTGATAATCACTCAGTCATTCAGATCAGGGGTTTCAAACCAGAGAAACACCTGAAACCTGCAGGACAGTGGCCCTCCAGGACCAGGACTGGACACCACTGCTGTACTTCTTCTGATAAAAATGTTAAGTTCATGCAGAGAACAATTTGCATTTAGTTTTCCTACTAAAAACAAACTGCTTTGGAAGGTTTAAACACATACAGACACTGTTTAACTCAAATCATGTTTTTTATGAACATTTCTTCTCAGCTGCAGTAACTCATTTCAAGCAGAAACATTCTGCCGGATGCTGTGAAATGTCTCGAGGCGGCTCACGTTTCATCGTCCCGGTAGGTTGACCTGGGTCAACAGGTGTTGTCCTGGTTTTGGCACCGAGATGTTCTCCAGTTTATCATGCACCAGGTCTGCAGTCGTACCCGCCTCTCCTTCTGTGGCTTATATGTTCTATTAAATAACTTTATAAAGCTACAAAGCCACTGTTGAACTTTGCTGAAACTGTCTAACTGCAGTTTAATTGTTGTGATAAAGGTGTCGGTTTAACCTCTTTTTGAGACGGGAAACCATTTTGGAGAATAAAGTTGTTGTTTTTTGTGAGGGCTGGAGGGGAAGCATGTAAAATGTTATTTATAAGACCTCCTGTTTGCTCAGGCTTCATGCCCCAAAAAATTAAAAAGTTATCCTGTTTAGATAAATGTTTCATGTTTTCCCACTCAGGAACCGAACAGCCTGAAATATTCTGTCACCATTAGCTGAAGTGTGAGAACAACAGTCCTCCATCGACTTCCTGAAGAAACCTTTTCTGTCAGCAGAAAACGATCCGATTTTGGCCACGTAGGCAGAAAAGAAGTTTTACATGTCAAATCTGAGAAAAAGTTTAATTATGGAAGAAAGCAGAGAGGGGAATCCAGTCCCAGCTCACTCTTTCTTCAGCTTTCTGTCCCCTGATAGCTGCAGATATATCTGCTTTCTCTCTGCAGGTTCCTCAAAATGCAGCTATCCTGTTTCCCATGGTGCACTGCATTAATCACAGACCCCACATTTATCCTTTGATAGATAAATCACAGCGACAGATTCAGAGAACGATTACAAGCTCTTTCTAAGTGCAAAGTTGTTGCAAGCTGCTGAGCATTTCAGCCCGAAGAACCGTTTGAAACAGCGACATTTTAGTAATCGTGTCCTAAAGACGCGGATCTTGACAAAAAGGGTCACATAATGGAGCAAAACTATACCTAATTTGCAGCCGATTCTGCTGGATCCCCCTCTTGTCTGCAGTAATTACAGCATCCATCACACATAAAGAGAAGTGTTCTTCTTGCTGACACCTTTAAGGCAGATATAGGAACCACCACAGCTAAATGGGCACTTTAATTACACACTGCCAGCTGGGCAAGATACAGCGTATGAGCTTCACACACAAACACACCCAACCGTGTGACACACTGAACCTACGCGGCTCCCCCTTATTACACTGATTAGCAGATGTTCGCACCCTCTCCTCGACCCCACTGAAAAGTTTTACTTCAACTTAACTTTTGTACAGTGGAGACATTCTTTGGTTTCACTCTGCCCTAAAAAAAAAACAGTCTAAAAAACCCCAAAGACGGTTATTAAATCCTCAACTAAAACTGCATCATCACATCATGAAGATGCTTCCCAAAACAGCTCGGAAGTTGAGATGATTTACTATAAAATAAGCTGGACAAAAGTTGCATAAATGAAACAAACATTCCTTTAAAGAATGCATATCGCCCGCCAGTTTTAAACAAAAACATCACGTTATCTGTTAGCGCTCAAACTGTGTAATGAGGATGAGTCTCAGCCACTGCCACGTCACGTTTTAGGTCAATATCTGCAAAACCGAATGAATTATAAGCTTGTTTGTGTTTGGTAAGGTTGATTAGCTGTGGCGGCCATTTTAAATCAATTTCAGTTAATCAGTCCCTCCAGGATTTCGCGGGCATCTTTTGTGATTGTTGCGGCTAAAATGCCTGATTTCGCGGAGCATTTTCCTAAAAGTTGCAATTTTTTTTTTACTAAAATTAATAAAAAACCATAACTTTTATTATCTAAACCAAACATACTTCCTAGTTCTGTAAGATAATTCCCAACAAACATTGACATTCTCAAAAGGTGCTTTATTTGAGAACTTTGATAGCTTCTAAACTGACATTCATGAGCATTTCTGGATTGTCCCTGGTCTGCAGCTCTCCTCACATGTTTTGCAGACACAAAGTGTTTGTCGATGCGTTTATGTTCCATGATTACACTGCAGGACGTGCAAAACAGCTGCAGCTGGGGAGGAAACTGGTTTGCTGAAATCTTTGTGGGCAAATGTGAAGCATTAGCGCACATTTTGGCTTCGGTCGCTGCTCCTGCACGCTCCCGGCATTCTGACGTTAACAGGAAGTGACGTCACGTGTCTTCTTCCTGAGTTATTTGGGCTTATTTTGTATTCCACGCTACACAAACCCACAAAGAAGACACTAGACTGCAGAAACGGTGGCGAATCACTTTAGAAACAATAAATATTGGGTTAAAGTTGCAAAAAGTTGTGATTTTGCGGGGTTTGCTTGATTTTGCGTTAATAGTTACGATCGCAACATCGCGTAATCCTGGAGGGTCTGATTAACCATTTATGCATCTAATGATTACTTTCTGAAAAGTCCATTAAAACTATCTGCAGGTTCATGAGCTGTGTTGAAGACAAACACACACACACATGGTTATGCATACACACACTTACATGATTGCCCGCCTCTCGGGACTGCTGGACTGCTTCTCGTTGCAGATTGATTGGACCAGGCGAAGCCGTTTGAACCAATTAAAAATGGCCCCCTGACTCCGTGTCTGTTTAAAAAGCTCGGCTGAACTTTAAATTTGCTGCAGCTTTGAATCAATGTGTGCAGCTCAGCCGTCTTATTGGACATTGTTGCTCAATAGAAGCTGGAGGTCAGGACTGAGTTTAGTTTAGTTTGCTCATTTCTTTCACTTAAATGTTGCTCTTTTTAAGCAGCACTTTGATGAAACAGTAAACAGTTCTTTTATTTGATTTCTAATGAATAACATTTAAATGCTCCTTTAAAGAATTCGGCTTTATGGATTAGTGGTTTTTATTTTTTTTGTGCCAAAGTCAGTAGTTTGGTCCTCAAATCCAATTATATCTGCTTCTATTAACTTCAAGCCATCTCCAAGTATTACTGTGGGAAATTTTGTTTTTTTTAAGAGAAATTATAGCTCATTTAATACTGATAACTGGTTTCAACACGTTTGTCACCTTCTATGTCAGCTAAACAATCATAAATTCTACTTTAACGATGTGGAAAAAAATCACTTATCGGTTTAAGAATAGGAATCCATCTTTTTTTTGTGGTTTCTCTGTTTTTAAATGGAATAAAATGACAGAAATATCAATTTGAACAGAGGATTAAACACCACACAATGTTTAACTCAAGCTCATTTGTCTCTTTTATTTTTGTGCCACTTGTGTTACAGAAACACACACATTTCACCACATCCTGAACAATTTATATTTACACTAATATTTAGGATTATCATTACATTTTTTTGGAGAATGGTTTATCGTTGGCAGCAGGTGCAGTCGTCCTATTTTCAGTAAATTGTTTATATAATCTGTTAACGTTTTATGGTTTCTTCATCACATTAGTGGGAATAAAAAAATCAATATTTCATCAGAAGCATTTGGACTGTGGTGAGCTCGCAGCATTTCAGCACCGTGAATTTAACAAACCTGGAAATCTTATTAGCTCCCCGAGGAGAAAACAAACACAGGAACAGTTACGTAGTTCATGTTGGACGTTGTCTTTGGATTTTATTTGACTGATTTTACATAAAAAGTCCATCCATCAGTTTTATTAACCCTTTAGTTCCCGGTCACACAGAGACAAACAGAATCTGAAGCCATCGTAAAACTTTATATTTACATTTTACTGTGACCATTTTACCATATGCATTATTCTTTCTTCTCTTTTTATATCCCCTTCAAGTCAGTATCTCAGCTGGATTGTAGTTCGAGACTCAAATTTGACTCTATATTATAGAAAAATACTCAAATTTTCTGCTCCAGTCTCTCTGAATTCTGAGTTTTTATGACTGAGTGACTAGTAAGACATTAGTGCTGCCAGTTTTTGAAAATCGTGGCCCTTTTTTTATGTGCGCCGCTTATAAAACTGTATTTTAGGCCGGTCGCTTTGCTTTAAATTACTGGAGTACACGTTTGAAAAGAAGGGCAGTTTTGAACTTGTTTTTTAATTATTATTACTTATCGTCAGTGTGGTGTTTAGACCTGAACACGTTTCTGTTGGACGGCTCTTGAGACGGTGGTCAAATTACAGCTCAAGAGTTTTTGAGACGCACGCAACAAAATCGAGAACAGTTCGAGAAGGGTTCTCGACAACATCTGTAGCGCAGATGTTTGTGAGATGCTGGCTTAAGATAGGATCTCGTTGGGCTATTTGACAAACCGCTTTCAGAACGGAGTCTCCAAAATGTCTCCAAACATTTGCGGATGTTCTCAGTCTCCTCGCCTGAGTCACAGAAGCTTAAAGTCTTGTCGCGTGAACTTTGAACAAATAAAAAATACAAAATTGCAACCAGTTTTCTCTTAAAATAGTCACAGAGTTGTTGCAGATGTCTTGAACATTTTTAATTTAGGTTTAGTAATTCTGGAGCTCTAAAAACCACAGCAATGATAAGGTCCAAATTTTGTTTTCTAAAACATACTTCAGTAGAATAAAGCATAAACGTGGGGGTGGCTGCTGAGGCGAGTCTTGCAGTTTTGAGTCTCCAGCAGAGAAATCCTGGCTTCAGTTTGTCAGCTGATTTCCTCAAACACCATCACATCACTTTAAAAACTTTGCAAACCTTGGTACCGTATATTTGGAAAGAAATCTGCAACAAAGTCCCTCCTTTTTGCCTTCTCTGCCACCGCAGGCAGTTTTAAATGATATGCAATCTCTACTTTTTAATCACTGGTTTCAGCTGTCTGACTTGTCCCAGTTCTTCACATTTTTACACTCTGATGCGGAGGAACTTGGGGAAACGTGCACACCATGTGCTGCTCTCAGTCCCTGCACACACAAACACCACAGAGAGCTCAAAACTCCCACACACATCTTTAAATCTGTTTTTCCTTTGTTACAAACATAAAAAAAACATTATAGCATACATATGCATGCACATATTTCACACTGAAGACATGTTCAGCCTTTGAGTGTGCAGGCATCATTGAGAACGGGGGAAGATTTTCATGTCTTTGAAGAATTTCTCCTATTGTGGATCTCTTGGCGAAAGCTGATTGTGTTCCTGCTTACAAACCAGACAAAATTAGACTGCGAGGGAAGACACAAACAACAATGTTCCACTGATGAAGACGCATTGCGGATACACAAGAAAAGCAACAAACACCATCCAGTTTCTGCTTGGTTCTGCAGCACGAGGGGGGTTTCCAAACCCCCAGGAATGTGTCTGTCACTGAGCAGAGCTTTTAACGACTCCCTCTGACTGGTGTCACACTATTCCCCCGCTGCTTCGGGATGAAGTTTCCCTGTTTTTGTGAAGGATATGTGCAACCAGACGAGGTAGAGCGGCTCATCTCTTTCTGCAGCCTAAAGGTTAAAGACAGCTTGAAAAGGTTGCAAAGTCAGAGCAAACGTTTAAATCTCTATCAAGGATGGTTTCAGATAGGTTCCTATTACAATGGGTGACAAAACTCAACGTAGGCTCTGTGATGATGATTAGCTGTGGCAGCCATTTTGTATTGATTTGACTCCAAATGGCAATAAGCTGTAGAGCTGCAGGCAGAGACTCATTAGGAGTTTTAAAGGTTGCAGACAGACAGGCAAGGTTGATGCAACAGCAATTGTTTCAAGTAAAATTATTGCACAATTTGTAGCACTCAAAGTTTGTGTTGGGGATAATGTTCAGCTACTACCACACCAAATCTTAGCTCAATATTTGTAAAACCGGCTGACTTTCAGACTTGACTTTTTTGTGTTTGCTATAGTTGCCTAGTTTTGGCGAGCATCTTGAATGGGATTAATTCCAAAATTTAAATAATTCCAGATGTTTATCCAGTGAATACTTTCATTCAGATTCATCCTCTGGTTCATGAGATTGTCTACATTACAGACATGGGCACAAACATAAATGTTGCATCAAAAGGAGGAGCCCTGAAACAAGAAGTAAAAAAAAACCCAGGCACAAAACTGCTCTGATGGGAAGTGAGGATTGACACCAAGAGGACGAAAATTGTACAAAAGTGATGCACTTGTTGGCCATTAGAGATGGCTCCACTCAGCAGCAGCTAAATGCGACACCAAATGTATTCAAATCATGTCTGGAAATCACAGAGTGAAACACGCCAGGACAAAGGTCTGGTCTTATTTTAGTTTTTTTCTTTAAAAAACACATTAGGGACCAAGATGGATGATTAGTCAATGAATCTATAATGCGACATAATGGGAAGAAAATTGTACTTTTGAACAGCGGGGGATTTGCTGCTCGCTCTAAAAGCATGAAAGAAGTGTCACTAAATCAAGTTGCACACATTGTGCACAAAAAACAGGCAATACAGATAATACCGAGTTGGTCCTAATCACTAATTGTTGCTCGTGGTTGAACGTTGTGTTTACATTATTGTTGTTCTGCCAAGAATTCTTCAATTCATTCTCCAAACCTGGACAGAAGCGTTTATTTCCTAATGTTGGGAGAATATAAATGCAGAGTTAATACTGAGCGCTGAATGACGTTCCTGAAACTAAGTTGTTGGGGGTTTTTTGGTTTTTTTTTTTTCTGCTCCTGGTGGAAGGCGGACATGTTTCTCTTCTCTCTGTCTCTCTGTCTCCTGAACTGTCCCTCCGCTGCCTTTTGAAGCCTCTTTTTACATATTTTCCAAAGATTTAAGGAATATGGATCTGATCAGCTGGTTTCTCAACGCAATAATACAATTTTCTCGACTGGGTGAAGGAGAGTCCAGTCTCGGGATATGTCTCGCTGGATATACAGTGGATTCCTGGCAGGAGTGGAAGACTGTGTACCTACCGACGCGGAGGTTCCTTTTATATTTGGGTTTTTGATAACAGGATTTCTGCTGTTTGGACCAGGCAGTTACCTGGATTATCGTCAAATTCGTNGATGGGTTCACGGATCGACCAGCACTCAGACTGTAAACAGGAGCGAAATTGCAAACTACTCCGAACTGGCTGATATTCCATCATCAAAGACAATGGCCTCTGGACTAAATGCAATTTCTGGACTCAGAATATGGAAAAGGTTAAAATCTTGGAGAAGCTGCTCGTTTCGGAACAACAGATTGGACCTGAAATTCTGCTATTTGGATTCGAGAATGTACCAGCAAAGACTTCAAGGCAGACTCATTCTTGTCACTGTTAGCTAGATTCTTCGTGCCTTGGTTTAGTAACATCATGTTTTAGTAGTTTAGATGTCCTGTAACATTGTCATGTTTTAGCTTAGTTATCTTGTCATGTTCTCTAACTCTGTCTGTAATTTTGTTCTTGTGTTGTAAAGCACTTTGAGTCGCCTTGTGCGGAAAAGTGCTATATAAATAAATGTACCTACCTACCTAAAGCTCAAAGAAACAAAACTAATGTAATGGAAGCAGAAAATTAGGAGGCAGAACATCAGCTAAAACTAGGAAACTGCTTGTTTAAAGTAGCAAAATGTTAGCTATAAGTAATGCTAAAAGTAGCATAAGAAGACAAAAACAGGGACAGTATGCTGAAGCGTGTGTAAACAGGTAAAATATGCAGAAGTAGTCAGATTGAAAACAACAGGGTGAATGCACAATGTGCTGAAGCTGCTAAATGTAAAACCTCTCAGTAGGATCACTCTTTTTTTACTTTTTAAACAATCTCTGCAAAAGTAGAACCATGGTAGACAGACAACAACGGGGTTTTTATTTGTAGCTATTTTTAGCTTTTCCCGCCCTGAAACTGACAGCAATCTGTCCCGAGGAGTATTGGATGATTTATTCTGCTTTGTTTGTCTTATAACATGTCAAAGTGTGTCTGTGTTGGAGGGGAAGGAACCACCGACACGAGACTCAGTGTGACTGACTCGAGGCATCTGGCTGTTTCCAGGCAGCATCATTTACAACCGAGATTTATGGGCGATTGGCTGCCTCTGGAGAGTTCAGAGGAGCTAAATGTGGAAAATAATGACGAAGCTTCTGTGAAACATATTAATCAGAGAAATTACAAGAATACATGCTGAAAATGGTGACACTGTGGAAGGTAGAAAACATCTTTATGTTGCTACAGGAATGCTTTTCCTTTGCTTTGCTCAGCCGGTTCTGCTGGTTCGCTGCCAGGTTTATTGCAGAAGAGATGAAGTATCTTTCTGAAGTTATTCCCTTTGGGGTCGTGGTGGAAACTGCTCCAGGTGAAGGGGTTTAAATGTCCTGGGATCTTGTTCACCACTGAAACTAAGCTGCAAAATGAAGAGATGAATCAATGATGCATCGTCTATAATGAAACAACCACTCAGGGGCTTTTATGTCTGCATAAACTGATATGAAGCTGTTTCATCTGGTGCCACAAAACAAGTTTTCTGAATTGTTTAGAGAATACATCGCCCCCTTTTTTTTTATTAATTATCATTCTTTTGAGCTCAAAAGTTTCAGACCCCTCATCAGTGACATTCTTGATCCTTTGAAGACTTTTAAAATACCTTTAGCAAAAGTCAGAGGTCTTTTTTTGACACCTTTGAAACTGACAAAGAAAAATATGATGCTGTTTGTTCAGAGTGAATGTCTTTTTAAAGAGAAGCTTTCTTTCCTTTGCTGAGTTTGACAATTAGCTTGTCTTGTAATTCTGTAAAACTTTATCTTGTTCGAAATTCCAGGGAGATCACATCTCACCTGTTCTACCTTCTTTGCACCAGTTTCCACTTCATTTAGGACTTAATCTGAGCATCTTTTGGTTTGATTATAAGTGATTCAGTTGGTGAGCGCCAAACCTTTTACCTTTCCACATTCCCAACAGGTCATGGAGGTCAGGTGAGCAGATAGACGAGGTAGACATCAGTCCAGAACCCAGAGGTTGAAGCTGGGATTGGACCAGCTTCCTGGTTGGCTGCACAAGTTTTAAACCCCGCCCCCTCCTTGTAAATAAATGGGCTTTTTTCCATGTTTTTAAAAAAACAAAAAATAAATAAAACACAGCTCAGATATTCTTTTTCAGCTGCTGACTCTCGCTGATTCCTCAACATCTGTAATCAATCAATCAATCAATCAATCAAATTTTATTTGTATAGCACATTTCAGCAGCAAGGCATTTCAAGGTGCTTTACATAATTAAAAAACAAAATAAAAACAGCATGTGACAATGAATAAACAGTAAGAAAGAGACAAACATCAAAACCCCGCACTCTAACCCTAATT
>NC_051438.1:28260578-28264363 GCF_001649575.2 Kryptolebias marmoratus | reverse complement strand
GGATATCATTGAACACTTTTACAAGGGCCGTCTCCGTGCTGTGGTGAGCACGAAAACCAGACTGGAAGGAGTCAAAGCGATTTATTATTGTTAGGAAGTTATTTANATTGTTTAAAAACTGCTTTTTCAATAATTTTGCTGATGAATGGGAGGTTGGAGATTGGCCTGTAATTCTGCAGTAGTGATTTGTCTAGATTAAAGTAAAGTAAAGTCTGGTGTGGTGGTAGCTGAGAGTCACTCACGACGGATGCTGTGAGAGCTAACAGGTTGCAATATAAGAGTGTGCATAATGGTTTTTTCAGGGTTTGACCAAAAACCTACAAATCCATCATTTCTCAACATAATCTTAGCATCTAAAACGCTTTCATTAAAGGTGGCGGGTGATATGCATCCCTTCAAGGAATGCTAGGCCTTTAATTTTAACATGTTTCTTTTAATGTTTTAAACTTGTTTTTAGTTGTAACACATTTTATTCCTCATGTTACTGTTCTCCCAGCATCTTCAGAGCCATCAGACTAAACCTGACGACTCCAAGTGTCCATGGAAGACGTGACGAGGACATCTGGGCCGGACGCTTCCACGTCTTACCCAAGGACACTTTGACATGCGAACACAGAGCAGTACTCCATCTCCTCGAGTACGGAGGAAGCTGCATTGTTTGTGCCCTCTTTAACCAGAAGAATCTTTGAAATGTTAATCATCAGACGAACATTCAGCGCTTCAGCCCAACCAGCTGTGGCTGAATAAATCAGCCGAGCTGCTTCCCTCCAAGCCTACCAAAACATTTGCAACCAACGGGGATTGTTAAATGATTATTTTTTCCCAGCCTTTTGCTGTCATTCATCATTTTCTTAAACTGATATGTTCTATCATAATGTTTTTGCTGTAGCCAATTATTTTAAATATGGCAGGCTGTTTTCAAATCCTATTTCTTTCTGTTTCAAACCATAGTTTATGTTATTATCAGAACTGGGGCATTAAGTAGAGCTGTTGCTATGGATACTGGCAGTTTAATATGCCAAATGTTTGTCTAAAGGTGTCTTCTAACGCTTTCTGACAAGAACCTGTTCTTTTTTTTCCTGTCACTATAAAAATAATATAAAGACTAATTTTTTTTTATTTAATTAAAAAAACCTTTCAACAAACTTCTTCTTTCAGCTGTTCTCCTTTCAGGTGTCTCCACAGCGAGTCGTCCTCCTCCATCTAACTCTGTCCTCCATGTCCTCTCTAACTGCATCCATATATGTCCTCTTTGTCTCTAACACCCTTCTGTCCCTCCTCTGCACATGTCCAAACCGTCTCTTACTTTATCTCCCAGTCCTCCAACCTGTGCTGGACCTCTGATGACCTCATTCCTGATCCTGTCCATCCTCGTCCCTCCCAAGGAGAACCTCAACATCTTCAGCTCTGACACTTCCTGTTCTGTCTCCAGACCAACATGGCTGCTCTCACCACCTTCTGGAAACCTTTCCTTTGACCTTTGACCTTTGCTCACTCCTGAAACTTTCCTCCATCCGCTCCATCCTGCCTGGACTCTCTTCTTCACCTCTTCACCTCACTCCCCGTCCTCCTGGACAGTCGAAGTCCTGAACCTTGTGACCTCTGACCTTGTAGTCTCACTGTTCCACCTCTCCAGGTTCTCCTCCACCTGGTCCCTGTTCTCCCCACAGATCCTGATGTCCTCTGCAGACATCATAGTCCACGGGGACTCCTGCCTGTCCTCATCTGTTAGTCTGTCCATCAGCAGAGCAAACAAGAAGGAGCTCAGAGACGATCCTTGATGCACTCCCACCTCCACCTTAAAGCTATCTGTCCCTCCTCCACCTCGCCTCTGTCCTGCTGTCCTCACACATGTCCTGCTGTCCTCATACATGTCCTGCTGTCCTCACACATGTCCTGCTGTCCTCATAGATGTCCTGCTGTCCTCACACATGTCCTGCTGTCCTCACACATGTCCTGCTGTCCTCACACATGTCCTGCTGTCCTCACACAAGTCCTGCTGTCCTCACATATGTTCCGCTGTCCTCGTACAAGTCCTGCTGTCCTCATAGATGTCCTGCTGTCCTCACACATGTCCTGCTGTCCTCACACATGTCGTGCTGTCCTCACACATATCCTGCTGTCCTCACAGATGCCCTGCCTGTCCTCATCTGTCAGTCTGTCCATCACCAGAGCAAACAAGACGGGGCTCAGAGTCGATCCTTGATGCAGTCCCACCTCCACCTTGAAGCTATCTGTCCCTCACACATGTCCTTCTGTCCTCACACGTTCCTGCTGTCCTCACACATGTCCTCCAGATTCGACCAACAGCCTCACAGTTTCCGTCGGCTCCCTGCTTGTCATCAGCACCGATGGCGGTCGTTGTCCACCTGTCATGGCGTCGCTTGGATGAGCCTGTTAGTTTTTGTCCAGATTGGTCCTGAAACAACCGTCACCGTTCTCCTGGGCTTGAGATACTCTGCTCTGCTCCCACGTGGAAGGTTTAAAAATACTTTTCATTAAAGAGTGCAGCAAATTAAAAACTGCATCTGATATCTGACTGAACTCAGCTTAAAAACGATGTAAACTCATTAAAAATCCAATATTTCCATGTTCTTTGTTAGTGTGAAACATGCCAAACTCAGACAAGATAAAGAAAAACACAATCACAACAATTAAAATGAAAAAAGTTGAATTTTCCAAAATGTGTTTTGTCTTTTGAGAAGTGTTTCAGTGTGTAGGTGGAACAGGCAACTCGACTTTTTATTTTTTTAATGAGTATACTCATTAGAATGCAAATCAGAAGATGTACTGCCAGTAAAATGTTCTGTCACCACGTCCTGCAGGGACAGATTACACTTTTACAGCCATTTCTGCTCAAATCCGTCACAGAGCTGACGAAAAATAAGACAAACAGACGGTTGTTTTTAACTCCGACAGAGAGATTTTAAATCTGAAGTAAAAAGTTTGTGATTTAAAATAAAAGACATGCCTTATTTTGTTGATTTGTTTGTATTGTAAAATGATCACTTGTTGTTTTTTTTCCTTGTTCGGGCAGAGACTGTGACGCTGGTCTGCTTTTTCCGAACCACCAAGTCTTATAAATGAGGCGACGAGCATCGACTTGACTTTTTCAGCTCAGTAAATAGCTTCTCATTTCCTGCTGCCCCAGCTCATATAAAAGTCATTTCCTTCACCTCCACAATCCATCCCTGATTTAGCAGAAAATATCTTCAGTCAGGTGTTTTAGTATTCAGGTGGAGAGTCGGGGTTGTGATCTCATGTCTGCTCAGAAGCAAAGTCAGAAACATCCCACCCAATCAAACTGAAGAAGACAATAAAACCCAGCTGATAATTCAACATTAGAAAGGTGTATAATTCACTGACTCACTCTTTCCATGGAGTTACATCTCTTAGTGGTTCCAGAGGAGCAAGAATATAAATAAATGAGACATATTCACATTTCTCAGTACAGGTTTGTTTTCAGTATCTTTATGACACCTGTCAGCGTTACTTTCACTCAAAATGCATTGAATTAGTATTATTATTGCATAATACCTGATGATACAATTATTAAGATGATGATGATGATTACTTTCATTAAGCTGGAAAAGGGTAGAGTGCCTTCTCCGGGTCGGGGAAGATGGAGGAAAAATGAGGGGAATGAGGGGAAAAATGGAGCGGGAGATTGACAGGCGGATTGGTGCAGCGTCTGCAGTGAAGCAGGCGCTGTACCGATCTGTCGTGGTGAAGAGAGAGCTGAGCCAAAAAGCGAAGCTCTCGATTTACCGGTCGATCTACGTTCC
>NC_051438.1:28255839-28260138 GCF_001649575.2 Kryptolebias marmoratus | reverse complement strand
GATGGATGGATGGATGGATGGATGGATGGATGGATGGATGGATGGATGGATGGATGGGTGGATGGATGGATGGATGGATGGATGGATGGATGGATGGAGTTTAATTAAAATCCGTCCACTGGTTCTTTGGCTCAGACAAACAAATACTCACAAATGAGGGCAAAAACATGATCGCTCCGCCTTCGCCTGTCTGTAGCAGGTGATCATTTTTGCTGTTAAAACCCTCAATTAATATTTAAATTCTGTACAACTCCTGTAACTGCAGCTGAAGTCCTGGTTTAAAGACAAGACAGCCGGACGTCTTTTTCTGTTAGCTGAAGACGTTTCGCTTCTCATCCGAGGGGCTCTTTACAATTTAAATGAAATAAATTGAAAAGCTTTTCCACTAAGCAGAAAAGAATTCTTAGAATAAATAAAGATTTACTGTAGAATAAATGGAACAGCTACAGAGGAGTTACTGACACTTTTCCTTCTACCCCATGTCTTCTTTCTGAACACATAAAGGGATTTTCCTCCCAAACAGGCATGAAAGTTTTATGAGCACCATTACCTCCTGGATGGACCGGGCTGCAAACCCGTTTACTCCCAGAGGCGTTTAGGCGCAGACATGAGGTGTGATGGCGCCCTGTGGTCACAGCAGGGGCAGAGGTGACTGAGCCTGAAACAAACAGGAACTGTTTGATTCTCAACATGGGGCTAAAATGACTGAAATGCAACATATTTCATTAGTTTCCTTATAAGACCGAGCAGCAAGGATTATAGTTGGAGTCTGGGCTTACAGTTGTGATTTAATGTTGTCACTGACTGTAAAGTTTCAGAAAGGATGAGGGTTTGAAGAGTTTGGACTTCCCCCGGCGCTCAGCTCAAGTTTTTCTGCGTCTTTGAAGCGACAGCTCACAGTTTGCCGCCTGTTGGCATTAAAGAAATGTCACTTTTCCACATGCTACACAGCAGATATGAAATAAATCAGCCGCTGACAAAGAAATTACATTTAATTGCAAAATGGTTAAAGAGAAATAAAACAAAATATAGTTATTCGCTGGTTTGAAATCGCAGTATCCATGTTAGGAAGGACTACAGAAAGTTTAAAACATAAAAAAAATACATAAAACAAAATGGAAAAAGTTACAGCTACATCTGTTCAAAGTAGAAACCTGACAGCTGCAGTTTAAATGTGACAAAATTAATAATAAATAACAATAAATCTTAGAGTTCTGTCTCTGAGCCCAGCTCTCCTCCAGCCTTTGCTACATTTAGCTTTTAGCTTTTAGTGCGTATTTTGTTGCTTTTAGCTTTTAGTGCGTATTTTGTTGCTTTACCTTTTAGCTTTTAGTGAGTATTTTGTTGTTTTTAGCTTTTCGTGCGTATTTTGTTGCTTTAGCTTTTAGTGAGTATTTTGTTGCTTTTAGTTCTTAGTGAGTATTTTGTTGCTTTTGCTTTTAGCTTTTAGCTTTTAGTGCATATTTTGTTGCTTTAGCTTTTCGTGCGTATTTTGTTGCTTTAGCTTTTCGTGCGTATTTTGTTGCTTTAGCTTTTAGTGAGTATTTTGTTGTTTTTAGCTTTTAGCTTTTAGTGAGTATTTTGTTGCTTTTAGCTCTTAGTGAGTATTTTGTTGCTTTTGCTTTTAGCTTTTAGTGCATATTTTGTTGCTTTAGCTTTTCGTGCGTATTTTGTTGCTTTAGCTTTTAGTGAGTATTTTGTTGTTTTTAGCTTTTAGCTTTTAGTGAGTATTTTGTTGCTTTTGCTTTTAGCTTTTAGCTTTTAGTGCGTATTTTGTTGCTTTAGCTTTTAGCTTTTAGTGAGTATTTTGTTGCTTTTAGCTTTTAGTGAGTATTCCGTTGCTTTTAGCTTTTAGTGCGTATTTTGTTGCTTTTAGCTCTTAGTGAGTATTTTGTTGCTTTTGCTTTTAGCTTTTAGCTTTTAGTGCATATTTTGTTGCTTTAGCTTTTCGTGCGTATTTTGTTGCTTTAGCTTTTAGCTTTTAGTGAGTATTTTGTTGTTTTTAGCTTTTAGCTTTTAGTGAGTATTTTGTTGCTTTTAGCTCTTAGTGAGTATTTTGTTGCTTTTGCTTTTAGCTTTTAGTGCATATTTTGTTGCTTTAGCTTTTCGTGCGTATTTTGTTGCTTTAGCTTTTAGTGAGTATTTTGTTGTTTTTAGCTTTTAGCTTTTAGTGAGTATTTTGTTGCTTTTAGCTTTTAGTGCGTATTTTTAGCTTTTAGCTAGAGTTTAGTTTATTTTAGCTTTTAGCTCTTTTTGGCTTCATGAAATCAGTTTCAGCTTCTTCTGTAAACGTCAGCAGAGTCGTTCAGATCTCAGCCAAAGCACTTTTTCAGATTACATTTCACACGTATTATTTTTAGGATAATGTGTTCATTCTTTTAATTCTGCAGCATTTTTAAATGCAAATACTACATTATTTAAACAGTTTTAGCTGTTTAGCTGTATGTTATGATCATCTGACTTAATTTTACCCATAGGTTTATTTTTTGTATTTAATCTCAGGTAGAAAATGCACCATAGGACCATAAATTATATAGTTCCTCTGTGTTTAGTTACAGTTATTTTTTAATTTTATGACCATTTTATCACGTCTGCTCAGACATTGTTGAATTTATTGTCACTGTATTGTTCTCTCTTTGTTTTGTTCCTTTTTCTTTCTTATCTCCTTTTTGCACTCACTCTGGCTGAGAAAAATCTAAATTTATTTTCACTGTGTAATAACTAGAAACACAAAGTATTTGGGACTCTTCAAGCCTTAACTAGACATCCATTATTTGTCTGTGGAACCAACAAACAAACAGCGAGGATGGATTATAGAAATTAGCAGGCTGTAAGTCGTGTATTTTACAGTAAACTGTATCTCATGGAAGCTGGGTTGCATCAAATTATGGTTTAATAAAGTTACTCAGGTCAGTACTGGTTGATTTATCACGACTGACGCCTTCCAAACTGCGGCTGTTTTGATCAATTTTGACAACAGCTGCAAAATAAATTATCTTGCATGTTCCAGAGAACAGGATTGTTCTGTTATATAAGACACAGAACCTCTTTAGTGACTAAGACTTTTACAGCGATGATCGAAACCAACCAACTCTGACTCAGGGATGTGTAATATCTACGCTGCTTTAAATCACAGAATGTATCAGTTTTCTAATAAAAGCTTGAAGAAAAATTGTACTGACCTACATTTTTCTTTGAAATTTTGGTTTTATACGATAAAGAAAAGGCCCAAACTGATGCTCCTCCTCTATGATGTGTTCAAAAACACCTAAAGGAGAAAGGAAAGTGGCATTATAATAAATAATATCCATCCACAGATTCAAGCTCAGCCTGGGCTTTTCAGGTTTAGACATAAAAAAGTTCATCTTAGAAATTTACAAACAAATGATTAAAGGTGGCATCATCATAACAGCCCTGCTCTATAAAAACTGACTAATCGTTTGTTTCTTCTTTGTGACTCGTGTGTTTCGGTCGCTGCGTATTTCTGTGTCATGCTTGGCTGTAAAAGCCGCTTTCGGATTGCGGGGTAATAATGTCCCGATTTATTGTTGGGATTTATTGCACTTGTGTTATATTCCTCCAAATGACTGGCTCAGAAATGAAGTGGCTCGGCTCGGAACAAAATGAGAAGGCAACGAACAAAGACATGCCCATCAATACATCTGCTGGCTTTGCTGCTCATTTTCTATCCAAACCAGGAAAAATACCTGCATGAGAAACAGGGACGGGCGTGGAGCGGGACAGGGATTACTCATTTTCTTTCTCTCATGACTCGACCCTCTTTTAATAGGTTTTCTGGTCTGTCTGAGTGAGGTAATATGATCCACGTTAAGCTGAGTGTGAACAGGCTCCACATGACGGCTGATGGAGAACTTGCTCATCTGCAAACATAAAATGATTTCAGGTGCAACGAGCACAACACTCCTCTGCTTCCTGTGTCTGCTCTCATCATCACAAAGGGTGGGCGACAGTGTTTGTCTTTTTGGGTTATCTCTTCAGCTGCTTCACACATTTTATTGAAACTTGCAGGAAGTAATCACTGGACGTGCATCTACAACTGATTAGGTTTTGGAATTAACCTGATTTAAGATGGCTGCCACAGCTAACTAAGATTGAACAACACAAAATCAATCAGTTTTACAGATATGGATCTACGTTCCTACCCTCATCTATGGTCACGAGCTTTGGGTAGTGACCGAAAGAACGAGATCGCGAATACAAGCGGCTGAAATGAGTTTCCTCCGCAGGGTGTCTGGGCTCTCCCTTAGAGATCGGGTGAGAAGCTCGGTCATCCGAGAG
>NC_051438.1:28237643-28255749 GCF_001649575.2 Kryptolebias marmoratus | reverse complement strand
GGTGCCAGTTGAGGTGGCTCGGGCATCTGGTGAGGACGCCTCCTGGACGCCTCCCTGGTGAGGTGTTCCAGGCACGTCCCGCCGGGAGGAGGCCCAGAGGAAGACCCAGGACATTCTGGAGGGACTATGTTCCTCGGCTGGCCTGGGAATGCCTTGGGATTCCCCCGGAGGAGCTGGCCCAAGTGGCTGGGGAGAGGGAAGTCTGGGTCTCCCTGCTTAGGCTGCTGCCCCCGCGACCCGACCCCGGATCAGAGGAAGAAGATGGATGGATAATCTTAAAATTGATCTGGTGGTAGCTAAGACTGAACCCCAATGAATAGAGTACTAGCAGACTGTGCAATATCTTACTGTAAAATGTTGTCATTTAATATTTCAGTCAACAATGTCTGTTAGGAAAATCTGTCCTGAGTCAATAAACAGATTTTAATGAAATTTTCAGACAGTAATCATTAGATTAGGGGTCTTCAATCCTGATCCTGGAGGGCCCCCATCCTGCAGGTTTCCCTTGTTTCTCTGCTCCAACACCTGATTCAGAGGTTAAATCACCTCTTCATGTTCTGCAGAAGCCTGTTAATCACCCATTGATTCAGATCAGGTGTGTTGGAGCTGAGGAACAAGTAAAACCTGCAGGATGGTGGCCCTCCAGGATCAGGATTACCCACCCCTGCATTAGATGTACATCTACAGCTGACATACTTGATGATCAAAATTAGGCAACATAAAAATGGCTGTAACTCGGTCAGAAATACAGATATTGAGTTAAAATTTGGTGTAGTAGTAGCTGAGACTGAACCCCAATGAATAGAGTGCTAGCAGACTGTGCAAGATCTTACTTTAAAATGTTGTCATTTAATATTTCAGTCAACAATGTCTGTTAGCAAAATCTGTCCTGAGTCAATAAACAGATTTTAATGAAACTTTCAGACAGTAATCATTAGATCAGGGGTGTCCAATCCTGATCCTGGAGGGCCCCCATCCTGCAGGTCTTCCTTGTTTCTCTGCTCCAACACACCTGATCTGAATCAATGGGTGATTAACAGGCTTCTGCAGAACATGAAGAGGTGATTTAACCTCTGAATCAGGTGTGTTGGAGCAGAGAAACAAGGAAAACCTGCAGGATGGTGGCCCTCCAGGATCAGGATTACCTACCCCTGCATTAGATGTACATCTACAGCTGATATACTTATGAAACCAACCTGTTTTAAGATGGCTAAAATTAGCCAACATAAAAATGGCTGTAACTGGGTCAAAATTACAGACAGTGAGTTAAAATTTGGCGTAGTAGTAGCTGAGAGTCTTCTAAAACACATACTCTGAGTGCTACCAGAACAGCTGAGATCTTTGATTCAAACCTTGGCCTGCAGGGCGCTGAGTGAAAGGTATTTCTACCGCCATACGTTAGGACTATGAAGTGCTTGAAGTTCAGAGTGATTGACATTTCATATGAACTTAAACACCATCACCAGCACGAACGGAGCATTTCTGATTTCTCTTATTTTATTTGACAGGCATTAATTTCCCGTCCCGGGCACCACGACTGGCCTGTGAGGATCTAATCTTTCTGAGAGCTCCAGATGAGGACTTTCATGTCTGTTTCTCGGGGAGGAGGCAGAAGCTCGGGGCAGAGGGCGATAAGGGGGAACACATTCTGCTCCATTCATTCTGATGAAGGCATAATTCAGTCCATTTGAGGCTTTTTGGGGTGCTCAGATAAAACCGCCGTGCCTTCAGACGTCTCTGTAATATCACATTAGGCTGAGAGTGCTGGGAGAGCTGCCACCGCTGCCCGTTCCTCAGCCAGCCAGGGTGAATTAGTATTTGCATAATAATAATGCTTAGCTTTTGTTGATCTGCTCTGAGGAATAAATGTGTGGGACTTTAGCACATTAGCAAAATCAGAGTTGCTGTGCAAATTGTCAGTTGTGTTCCTGAGTGTCTCCTGTGGTTTGGGGAAAAAAAAAACTGAGAGCATCTTAATCAAACCACAGCGGGAGTTCTTTTTTTGTCCTCAAGTCTCATCTCAAAATAGATGACAATGTTTGAACTGCAATTTCTTTGTCCTTCTCTGGTTTTTAGATTCCTCTGCAGTTTCTGATGTCTCATATTGATCACGTCGGTCTTTGTTATAAATCTCTGGACCACATTGGTTGTATATTTTAGAACCATGTCTTATTGGGATCTTAAAAGGTCTGGGTTTTTCTTCAGACTGCCTCATCTTTTTGTTCTTAATCTTAATGTACAATTTGACATAATTCAGAGTATAGCCATCAGGAGCGGGACCGAAACCAGACACGGAGACAAGATAAAAGGTAAGTAGTTTTATTAACAGGTGGTAAGTATTTACAGTGCACGGTCAGGAGGATCTGGAAAACAGGAGAGGATCAAGGTGAGTCTCGGGTACTGATCTCTGTTTAGTAATACTTTCCGGATTTGTGCAAAGAGTAATTGAGTGTTTTTTCTTACAGGTCTTGGAGGATGAACGAGGCCCAGAAGTGAAGCAGAGCAGTCCAGGATAGGTCCGTGAGTTAAGGTGTCCCGTAGTCCAAACAGGTAAGTTTAGTCCGAGCAGCACAAGGTAAGTCCCGGCAGGCAGCGATTCATTAACAGGAAACCTAAAGCGAGAGGCAAAATACAAAAACCAAAGTTAACGTAGCTGTAGAGCACAGACGTTAGAAACTGGCGGCTGAGATTCTAACCAAAGAGGCCAGATGCTCCAGCGAAGATCTGGAATCAGCAACACCTGGTGAGGAGGAGGTTAGAGGCCACGCCCACGAGGCGGGCAAACTCCAAATCCTCAAAGTCCGAGGATTAGTACCATGATGAATTTGTGCAATTCTGGCATCAAAATCTCTGGAGACAAATCTGCACAAGATGGCCACCCAAAGAGGTTTCTGTCATCTGTTCCTTATTTAAAAGAGATAAAACTGAGTTATATGGATGCTAACGGTTAGAGTCAGATGGATAAAAAAAAAAAATCTCCAAGCTACCTTTTCTGCCAGTCAGGCACGGTAGTGGGAGTATAATGGTTGGATTTGGTGGATGATGCACAGATGTATTCTTGATGTTAAACTTTGACTTTTAAGAATTTACTGCTGTTTCAGAAGAGTCAGTCAGAGGTCTAAGAACAAGCCAAAAAGTAAAAAAAACAACATAATCCTTCTGCCGCTGGTCTTCTATTTTCTTTTTTTTTTTTTTGCATAAATCAATTTTATTGGTCACCTTTCACATTAATCTGGTTTTACGGATTGTTATCCAATGAAAAGGGCCAAAAAGAGCATCTGAACTTGTGACCACGGTTTATTTAACTGAAAATAAAGATATTTTTCTTTTCATTAAAAGCTGTATTTTATGGAAACACAAGATTTCTGCTCAACACCGACAATAACCATACAGCTGAAAAGGCTGCTTATAATAACTGAGCCTAATAATTACTATTAAATTTATTTGTACACCTTTACAAACGTGTAATTTTTACTGATTCAAATGTATTTTTACTGAAACTGAATATAAAATATATAATTTTAGATTATAAGTAGAATATCTCAAAAGTCACTGAACCCCTTTCATTATGGACAATTAATCATCAGTTCAGTTTATTAGACAGAATAACAACACTGTTTTCCAGTTTTAAGATCAAATTGGTGAAGTATGGCAGGCACAGAGGGATGGATCTTAATAAACCAGAGAAGAAGACACTAACAGCAGCAAAAGGAGGATTTTCGCTGCTTTAATATAAACTTCCTCATGTTCTGTTTTTACTGACCTGGAAGACTTTTCCCCTCCTGACACCTGAAGGATTTTCAAATCACTTTAACAAATATCAGGAGACCAAAGGAGTGGATGGTTGTACAGCAGCTCTTTAATAACGTGGTAGAAATAAATCCTGTTTCTTACATCACTTTAGGCAGGTAAGACAGAGAAGTTCTCATTTAATTAGCCTATTTTGCATTTGTTTTTCTTCTTCGTCGATGTCACTGAAGCCAAACTGTCATATTTGTTGTGCAGTATTGCTTTTACACCTTGGTGATTATGTGACGTCAAGTCAAAATAAACGGCGACAGTTGGTTACAGATGCAGTAATAATTTTCTTTACTAGATATTAGACGAGTGAGACGAGTGAGCTCAGGCTTGCAGGCAATAACTCTCAGTGATATGAACTCCTTGTTGCTTGTTATTGGTTTTGTTCACATCAACAAAGACATGGAGTGAAAGTGTCACACTTGATTTGACTTTATTCTATCATATCTGTGGAAAATGCTGTCAAATAAATAAAAAAATAACCAGAAGAGGGAAAATATTGTCAAAAATTAGAGCAAACATTTTAAACCTGCAGGCTAATATAAGATAAAATAACTCTAAACTTCTGTGCAACTAATATGTTGCTTATTTAACGACACTTAAATGGTTTTAAGACGAAGCTGAGAATAAAAGTTGTGCAATTTAATTGAATGTTTTCTAATAACTACCTCAGCTAACTGTGCAAGCAGTGGCGGTTATAAGGGGTGGCATAAAGCGACAGCTGCCCCCCCCGAGTGGACACCCTGTTTGTAAGCTAGTTATTATACTTTTATACATTTTGTTCAACAGTCAGTATTCCTCGACCCAGACATTTGGGGACCCTTTGTTTAGAATTTGGTCTAATTTTGGAGCAGCAGGTGTTTGGTAAAGTGCATCCATTTCATTACCAGATAGAAGCTAAAAGATCCTGCTCTTTCTTTTTTAAATTATTATAATTTGAAGGGTTTTAGCTCAGATATTTATCTAATTTCAAATTCTTGAAAACAGCTGCCAGGCTACTCCAATTAAAAACTTGACTGTTAATTACTAGTTAATTTGGTATTACAGTTAGGTCATCATTATTATTTAATTAATGTATATTGAGGTGGGAGGTCAAAAGTCTTAAACTGTCTTGAAGACAGATTTAGCTTTTGGACAATCTTTGTTTTCCTGTTTACAAGACTTAAATGTTCCTCTTGATAATTTAGTAAGGATTCTGTTTAATCTCATTGCATTATGAATGTTTTAGCAGAAAAAACAAAACAATTAAGGTTAATAATGTTAAAAATATAATTTGTTTTGCCACCCTAAGAAAAAATCTCTACATCTGCTAACTCCTGCAAAATGCACCTTTAACTAAAAACTGAAAAACTTTTATTAGTTTTCAGACTTTATTGTTACATTTAATCTGGTCTCTTGAGCTCGGCTCTAATGCCAAACGGGACAATAAGGCAAAGCTTTCAGTTCTTTCATTTATTGGAAGTAGAATCAGAGAAAGCTTCCTTTCTGCAGGTAGAAGCTGATTACATTTCATCTGTGACAAATAGGAAGACATGGAAAGCGCTTCAACATTACAAAGAACAGGAGTCATATTCTGCTAAAAATGTCCTTTTCTAAGTGAATTAAGGAGGAAAAGATTCATTCTTAGAATAGCAACATCTTCCAACATGAAGATAAATCTGTTTCATTTACTTTAACATAGATTTTTTTTCACCTACAGCGTCCGCTCTGGTAAAAAAATAAAAAAATAAAAGCAGCTTTGCCCTCATTAGCAGGCAGCTCCTGCTCTCAGTCAGCCGTCTCCGTGAAGGTGAATCTGGACAAGAGCGTCCCTGCGCCACGTCTCCGTCCACTGCCCTCGTCCTCGTCCCTGAGCGGGGACGAAAATGTCAGCGACTCAAGGTGCCAGACAGTCCCTCGCCATCCCTGTGCGTTCTGGGTAATATTCTCTCCTCATTAGGAGACATAACAAGATTTAACCCTTCGGGGTAAATCAAATAAAGTCTGCATGACGATAATCCAAGGAACGTGACGACCGACTGTTTCCTGCCTCTCCTGTTTCTCTGTATCAGATACTGTTTGTCTTTTTGGAATAATAATTAAACTTTTCTTTGCTTTTGACATATTTTTAATTAGTTCCCAGGTAGAAGTGTCTGTTAAAGGTTAACGGGAGATTCTTCCCACGCGTTTTCACATGGAATCGTGACTTAAATTCAACCTTACAACTGAAATGTAGTCATAGTTTAGTGTTTTTAACACAGTTATAAACACGTGTAAATAAACTGAATTAATTACAAGATGTAAAATCCTTTACTTTTGACAGCAGATTAACAGATAGTCTTTTTGTTTGTTTGTATAGTTGCCAAAATAAATCGTGATCTATTGAACAGATTTTCATGAAACTTTCAGAAATCAATCATCGGATGTACATCTACAAATAACTTGAGGAGTAAACCCAATTCAAGATGGCTGTCACAGCAAAACAACCTTGCAAGTCAAGTTAAATTTATTTATATAGCACTTTTCAGCAACAAGGCGAGACAAAGTGCTTGCACATTTTGCTTGCAAACATTAAAACGGCTATAACTTTACAAATATTCACCTAAGATTTGGTGTTGTAGTCGCTGAGAGTGATGCACAATTTAAACTTTGAATGCTAACTAATTGTGCAGGATGTGAGTTTTAAAATGATGCCATTAACTAATGGAGTCAACTTTTTTTTTAGCAAGAATACCTTAAAAAACTGGATGTATTTTAATGAAACTTTCAGAATGGAATCAACAGATGTGCATCTACAGTTCATTAACTTTGAAGGTAACTTTATTCAAGATGGCTGCCACGGCCAACTGACCTTAGAAAACACTGAATTGGTCATAATCGGTTCAGTTGTACAGATACTGAGATAAAATCTGGTGTGGTGGCTGACACATACTCCAAACACTAACTGATCTTTGAACATGTTGTTATTTTCAAGGTTTGACCAAAATGGCTCCAACTCCATCTTCTGTCAATAAGATGGTTTGATTTTAAACCTCCTGTATGAAAGGCACAGGATGATGCATGCATTTCTTTGGTCCTGCTAATTGTTAAACAATTTAACGTTTTAAAAATGAAACACAAATATTCTCATACAAATACGGTTTTATTTATTTTACTTGTCCAAGCCATGTGTTTCTTCTCCTCCTGACTGTCTCCAGCTGTCCTTCAGGGTTGATATAATCTTGGTAAAATTATTTGTCCATTTGCTGCTGGCTCAGAAAAAGTCTTCCATTTTGCGGTGTGGATATTTTTCTCTGTGAGACGGGTCTGAGAAATGCAGTAAGGTGGAACCGGAGTGTGCTGAGAGTGCTCTGCTCTGCGCCACACGTCTGCGCTCCAAAATGTCAAACTCACAGGTGTTAATGTATTCAAACACCTTCAGAACCTGATGCTCTGCCCACTCCTGTCAGGTTATTATCATGTTCATCCTGGACCCTGAAGGAGGTCTGGTTCCTGATCTCAGAGACTGACTCGAATTAAACATGGAGCACAGTGGTGTCCAATCCTGGTCCTCAGGGTGTCCATCCTGCAGGTTTCCCTTGTTTCTCTGCTCCAACACCTGATTCAGAGGTTAAATCACCTCTTCTTGTTCTGCAGAAGCCTGTTAATTATCCATTGATTTAAACCAGGTGTGTTGGAGCAGAGGAACAAGTAAAACCTGCAGGATGGTGGCCCTGAGGACCAGGATTGGACACCCCTGCTTTAGCTGGTGCTTCTTTTAGCATTACCGCAGAAAAGTCGGGGTTTTGTCGTGAGTCCTGCAAATTATACGTCCAAACCTGTGCCTCGATCAGGAATGGTGCGCCTTGGACCTTTGGTGGTGGTGCGTCACATGGTGTAGACAGAATTTGCAAAAAACAATCATACGGTGGCCCTGAAGGACAAACCACATCAACAAATCTCTAAACAGAACTACCCTGCAGGACCAGGTTTGGAGACCCCTGATGTAGCATCTTAGTCTGTGGTGGGTGATATGCATTCCTTCAAGGAATAAAAGGTCCAACTAGGAACTAAAATATGTCTGTTGTTATTATTTGAAACTTTGTTTGTTTCTGTGTCTACATTCCCTCCAAATGTTTCAGAAAATCTTCACATTTGTTTGTTTGTCCCTGTTTTTCTCCATGCCAGGACCGTTTCTGCGTCAGCTCTGGTCAAACACTTTATTTTTAACCATCAGTGGCCCCGTATCCCACTGAGACCAACTGCAGCGCAGCGACAGCCTTTTCGGTTTCACACTGGCATGTAGGAGAAGCCGTGGAAAGATTCCAGCAATCAAACACTAAAAAAAACCTCCTCAGAGCGCTGATCCCAGGTCTGATTGCCTTTTACCGTTTTTATTCAGTCTGCTTCACGAGAGCCTCCGGGAGAGGAGATGGTTCTTTTAGCTTCTCGTAAAAACATGGAAGTTTGTGTAAAAATGTTTTGCACAGGTTTACAGCAACATGCAGCTTATACTGTTGTTTATAGCTGAGACACACTGAGAGTAAAATAACTACATCTAACCCAAATATTACTGAATTTTAATGTGCTTGTGACAGTTTTTAGAGAATAATACAGAAGGCATAGGCGAGGTTAAATCGATGTTTTGTAATTTTCTTAAAAGGGAAATAATTTATTTTAAAACCCGCCTTTCTTCACTCATTTTCCTCCACAGATGGTGTACAATCACAAAACTGAACCTCTGTTAGAAAGAAAACTGTAAATATCTATATACTTAACATTCAAAAACTAAAAATCTACAGGCTTTCTGTTCAATTTGCACAAATTAAGATAATCTTAACCTGAATGAACACAATTATTTCTAATTTTAGCTCTCTGTTTGAGTTTGACTCTGTCCCTGACGTGTTTCCCTATAAATGAGACAATAAAAACCACTGACAGCATCTTAGTGAACTTACACTGAACCTACAATCACAAGAAACGTTAACCAGCAGCTCAGAAATGACAGGAGACGGCTGGAGAAATACGGCATAAAATATTAGCCCTCTGTCAGTTCAAAACTTTCTATATTTAAACTGAAGAAACGAGCGCGTCTGCCTTCATATAAAAACAGTTTTGATCAAATGTGAGTTCAACACAAACTGTCCAAATATGAAGACGGTGTCAGTGGGGCCAAACGAGGGAGGAGTTGGTAAAAACAGGAATGCATATCATACACCACCTCATCGCTGAGGTTTTAAACAAAGATGTTTGTTAGCAATCAGGTTATGTGTTGGAGACGACTCTCAGCTACCACCACACCAAATTTCAGCTCCATATCTGGAAGAATAACTGAGCCAGGCTTGTGTTTCCAAGCTGCCAGACTTCCACAAGATTAATGAAAAGCAATGCATGTCTGAAAGAGGCTTTAGGGACAGATTTTCCTCTTTTTTATGCTTAGTTGTACATTTAATGAAGATAAATAAACAGCTTTCAGGCAAACACTAAAACTTTCAGCTCATAGAGGTTCTCGTCTGGGGAAATTTGAGTCCTGAGCACAAATCAGAAACTTCTGCAGGGCAGACTTTGAATGCATCAGTGGTGCCTTGATGAGTCATGTTGATTTACAGGCCATGGCATTGCTTTAACCAGCTGCCCAGCCTTGGTGCACCGGTGGGTGTCAGCGAGTCAGAGCTGCATTGCTGTTTGAAAACACACCTTCTATATCTGTATGTGTGTGTCACAGGAAATGTTACAGGCAGAGAGAAAAGGTGAATATGGTGCCTAATACTGGGCCTGACTAGAATTAACAAGATGTCAGGGGAGGACGTGTGATGTGTTGTAGCTTCTGCATGCTGTTCTCACTGCAGCACCGCACCGAGAAGGAAGTTAGGGAATCTTCTGGTTGCTCCTTTACGAGTGTGAGTTTCCAAGGTTATGACAGGACGTTAAGTTCAGGACTCAATATGAGAGCTGAAGTCAGGAACAATGGCTGCATTTAGAGCGCTGACAGGTGAGAAATGTCAGGTGGTGGAAGTACCAACGACTCAAATGGAGACATTTGGAACTAAAACAACAAAACAGAACTGGAGGCAGAAAAGACAGAAAACAGGAATCAAATGAAAGGCAGAGGATTCCTTCAATGAATGCATATCGCCCGCCACCCCTTCATTAGTGTTAAACTAAAATGATCTCCTGAGGAGAAATGATGGGATTATAGTTGTTGTTTTCTCTGTAAAATTTACCGAGGTACAGCCGTTATTCTGCAGACTAATGCTGATTAACTGTGGCTGCCATTTTGAATTCCGTTAAAAGGTAATCAGTCGTAGACGTCATGGTGTGGGGAAAAGGAGGCGAACCCAGAGCGCAGACTCATGATGAAAAAAGGAAGACTAATTTATTAAAATAAAAGAATCAAATCAAATCAAAGGCTGATGTTGCAGCAAACTAAACTTAACAGAATCCAGGAAGGAGACACGAACAAACCTGAGACACGAGAAAGTGACGATGAACCAGCAGTGAGGGGAGGAAATGACCGGGTTTTAAACACAGGAGGTCATTAGGGCACAGGTGAGATGATTATGAAACCAGGAGCAGGTGGAGACAGGCATGACAGGTAAACAAGTGACAGACAGACAGACATAAACAAACCCAAACAGAGACCAGAAACAAAACACTAAATACAAAAAGAAACATACAAAACCGAATCCTGACAGTAGATGTTTATCCAGCGATCACTTCTTGAAAGTTTCATTAAAGTCCAGTCACTGGTTTAGTTTGAAGAACAATGTTTTTGGTAAAAAAAGGTTTGTAAATAAAGAAAAATTATTTTGAAATGTTTAAAAGTAATAAAAACCAAAAGTCGTAGCACCCATCTCCTGAATGAGCTGAACGTTTCGATCAACGAACAACTAAAAGAAAATCTGCAGAAGGAGTTCGATTTCATAAGGAATGCTGACTCAGCATTCACGAAACGAATAAATTAGCTCTAAAAAGCTAAAGAAAGCACAAAGGAATGGAGAAATATTAAAGTCTGGATGATTACTGAAGCAGTAATGGTTGTTTCTGTTCATGATTGAGTTTGGTTCCTACTGGGTCAACCGGAGTAAAATTAGTCACGATTTTAACAAAAGAATCGTTCATTCAGTTTAAAGTTCTGGTCTTTTACGAACTGTTTTCATGGAGGATTTCTGCCTTAAATCATCTGCTTACATTTTGTTTTTCATGTCAAACAAAACCAAAGAGAAGGAATGAAAAGATTCATCTTTGGTGAACTCGTCTCCTGTCTGGATTAAATAACCGTTAAAGATTTTATCTCAACTTTCGGCTCATTATGTTTTAACAGTTTTAACATATTTCAACACTTCCTTTATCAGGCAATAATACGACTAAACTTTCTTTTACTTTTTTCATTTTTTAAATATTTGAAGATACAATCTTCATTCTTGACATTGTTATTTGAATAAATAAACTGATGTGGTTGGCTGTATTCTGTCTGCTTTAACCTAATAAAAATGAAACTACTACCTTTGGTTTTTGCAACAGTTTCCTACTGGCAGAGATTTTTTGTGACCCCAGTTTGGCAGCTCAAACCTCCGGCTTCATGCATTTCATGAATTTGTGTGACTTTATCATCATCTGAGCCGCGGTTTTAGAGAAAACACCACCATAAAGGAAGTGAAGAGGCCTAATTACCTGAGCATGGCAGACTGTTCAACCTTTTGTCACTGATTCCTCGACTGAAGTGAGCAAGGGAGATGAAACAAAAGCAGGGATTAAAATCCTCGTCCTAAATCCAGGAATCATGTCGCGCTCCTGCAGGAAAACTAAGAAGCGGAAGGCCTGAAGTTGGCAGGAGGTTATTTGCAAACAACATCTGGGAATGTTGAACGGGAAGCTCAATGAGGAACAGCCAAGGGTGTAGGATGTCAAATTTTACTGCACAAGATTTGCATAAATTTAAACCCATCATTTATCAGAACAAAAGTTTAAAACCAGAACCTAATTCAGCCAAAAAGAGAAGAACAGGAGGTAGATTATTCACAGTAATGAGGGCTTTCCTTCAGCCTGCCGTGGCTGAAAGGCAAAGCTCCTGATTTACTGGTCAGTTTGCTCCAACCCTCATCTTCCGTCATGAAATTCAGCTTTAGAGATAAAGCGAGGAGCTGTCATGATTTGTTAAGTTATTTCTTATCAGGACCCATTTTGCTGGTAGCAAAGGCAGAACAAAATGGAAGGTAAGTAAATGTTTTATTGTGAAGGGCACAGGAAGTAATGACAGTGCTTCTGTAGAGAAAAGCCTGATTCCTTTTCTCTTTTCAGGTTTGCTGAGGCGGCAAATGGGACAGAGGAAGTGTAGAGCGGACAGGTTGGTTAACTTCTCAGCTGACTACGTTTAGATCCCAGAGATTTCCACAAAGAGTGAGCGAGCTCTCACTCATGGGACGACATTCGATGGAGGAGAGTCAGGTGAGGTGGGTCAGACATCTGATGAGGATGCCTCCTTGAGCTGACCTCCCTTTGGAGGAATTCTAGATATTGTTCTGGTTCCCCCAAAGGAGCAGGATTGTGTTGCTGGGGGGAAAGGAGGTCTTCTGGTTTTCTTTCTGGGATCTGATACTTCTGCAACCCGACCACAGAAGACAATAGAAAGATGGGATTTACAACCAAACAAAAAAACAATAAAAAGGATATTTGGAGACTGTGTTCTGGACTGTGTTTGGTTTCCAAATAAAACACCATTGGACCCTCCAGTTTCATGTTTCTGACAAAAAAACATCCTTGTTTTATTTTGTGTTTGAGGTCAAACGATACTCCAACAGGTCTGCATGAAAGAGTTAATCTGCTGCAAGAGGTGCCTGTTTTTCCATCTTGCCCATGTCCCATCCAGAGTTTATGCACACCCCTGTTATGTCCGGACACATAAAGGCTTATTACAAAACAGGCTGCAGGTTGAACGTCTTTAAAATCTGAGGAATCCCAGCCAGCACAGAGAAGTGTCTGCTGCAACATTAAAAGCACCCATCTGGAACATTGTGTCATTTTCTTCCAGCAGATTATGCAGTATCTAACAGAAAACAAACCCCAGAAGGCTAAGCTACAAGATGTTCTCCCATCAGATTCAGAGGAAGCTCGTCAGCTGATTCCCTGTTCTCTGCTGCACAATGAAGCACCGGGCTGAATAATTGATCTGTGTCTCGGTCAGGAGGACGTTCGTGGGACAGTTTCTGCCTCTTTCCCATCCCAGTGTTCACGACAGCTGCTTCACCCTCCGCAAACCACCGCCCCCTCCACTCCTCCTCCTCCTCCCTCTCCCTGCGTGTGTTCAGTGAGTGTGTGCAGGAAGACGAATCGGCAAGCAGGAGGAAGCACCAAGGACGTCCTTTTTCTCGAGCCCCCGGAGCCGGAGATGCGAGGGACGAGCGGTTATTAGCCCCTGCTGCAGGAGAACTTGGTTGGTGCTCTGCAGCTCAAGCTCTGCTCTCTCTGATCCGTGTGTGTGCGCGTGTGTGTGTCTGGGGAGGATCTCTGGCAGCCGCCGGACGGACGGAGGTAAATCGATGCTTGATGCGGCGGTTTGTGGAGCTATCCGGGCGCGCGGTGCTGAAACCAGCCTCCGATCGGAACAAGGAAGTGCATGCGTGCGTGTGAGTGTGTGTCTGCTTTTTCCATCATCTGTGTCTCTTTGCATGCACCCACACACACGTCGGTTCATTTAGTCCATTTTGCGTGCACCGATCGGTTTTATTTTTTATTTATTTTTGCTTGATAACGTGCCGTGCGTGAAGCTGTGCCCAGTCAGGGTCCCCCCAATGAAGAATGGAAAGTTTTACCACATGATCAGGAAAAAGAGTGGTTTAGTCCACATGCGTGTGCACGGAGCGTCCTGCCGGGCTGAGGACTTCCACCGGGCGCGTTTTTAAAAGTCTCCTGTCTGCAGTCAGAGCTCGGAGGCAGTCACTCCCCGGCACTGTTAAGAAATACCCTAAAAGCGCCACATTTACACAGATACGCTCATAAACAGCTGCTGTTCGGGTCTGGAGAGGATTCTGTGTTGCTGTTTGAACCATTGACCTTGGTGTCCTTCAGTTTGCGCATCGGAGCTTTACGCACCTGAGCAGCAGTAAACCCTGCTTTAATTTAGACTAAATAGTCTTTTTACAAACCCAATTATGCGAATTTAAGAGGCTGATGTGTGAGATTGTGTCTAACAAAGTGCTCTCGTTTCCTTTTTTTAACTTGTAGATCTGCAAACAAAGGATTCTACTTTTCTGCAACTATTGAATGTAACATCGATCGGACAGGGAAGGCAGGGAATCTAAAGCCATCATCATGAATTTCGTTATGAAACAAGCGTTGGGAGGTGAGTTCAACCCTTTGGATGTCATGCACCTACATGGGGAAGCGATGAGTTCATCTGCTGGGGAGCGTTTTGCATTCAGTGTTTCTCCAAATGTGCTACAGTTTGGGGTTTTTGCGCAGTTTTAGCGGGAAAGTGTTGTGTTTGTTTGTTCTTTCTGGCTGCAGGCATGGCGCAGCTGGCCCCGGGGCCACTCGGTGCAGCTCGTTCTGCTCATTTGTTGAGCTAAATGGTTGCTCCATGTCTGAGTGCGTGCAACCTCCTGACCGTGGCTCAGGTGTTGCTGTGCGTGTTTGAGCGCGCGGGTTCCTCCTGAAGGAGGCGGGTTCTAATCGAAACGGAATCTAATCTTCAATAATTTCATTCCAGCATTCAGGCATGTGAATGATTTCCTAATTGCTTGTGCTGCAGTGAATCCCCGGACGCGAGATTATCAGAGTAGATTAATGGATTCTGCAGGAAAACGAGCTGCTTGTCGTGCCTCAATATGCGGCTGGCGCAGAGCAAAGATGGTGGGTTGACCTCAGACTGTTTGTTTACAGCCAAGAAGAAAATTATCCCATTCCTAATGTAAAAAAGAAAAACATACCGCCCACTGCCTCTCAACTCAAGATGGCCGCCACAGCTAAATCTCAAGAGATGTGTGTGTTGAGGGTCACTCTCAGCTACTACCACACCAAGGTTTAGCTCAAAATTTACAGCCATGTTTCTACTGGCTCGTTTTGATTAGCTGCGACGGCCATCTTGAGTGCCTCCAGTCATGAGATTCATAAGATATTTAGCTATTTACATTATTTTGAGCTACATTAAAAAAAGAGATGTTTTTATGACATTTATCTGAACACTACAATGAAGTTATTTGAATCTGAATTAAGAGTTAATTAGTTAAAAGGCTTCTGGCTTTCTTCTCCTTCTGACTGATGAAGAATGAAAACATTTCCTTGTTGAGCTCCATCCAGCACAAAAGCCCTCAGATGAAATCAAACTGGTTTCCTTTTCCTACACCAGTCAACCTAATTCACAGTTAGAGAGTAATAACACATGTTTGTCACCATTTTTTACAAAGATTGAAATGAAATGTTAGAGGAGAGAGCAGCTCTTGCAGGACTGAAGCCACAGGCTGATGTCACTCTGACACAGGAGCACGAGGACAACCGGTGGGAGTTCCTCCCCGGCTCTTTAAATGCAAAAAGACTCAGCGGTTGAAAACAGCACCTCAGGCTTTTAAACACAAATACCTCTATTTCCTTTAAGCACAGAAGCTATTTGTCGAGGTGAATCTACAGCTTTTCTCAGAGTTATGACTCAAACAAACTGATCAGATCTGCTACGTTCACACGACAGGTCTTAAGGCTCAACTCTGACTTTTTGCTGAGATGCAATTTATCTGCGTAGTTGCCCACATTTTAATTTAAATATAAAAACTGCCGTCGGACTGCAGCATGAAAGTCTTTGGTCCTCAGGTGCCCGGCGTGGCGTCACACGCAGCAGGCTGTGTTTACAGAAGTAATACGGACGTTAGACACGTCGACGTCTGCAGACTGGAACAGACAGAGTTCTTTCCAAGTGATGAAGGACAGAAGAAGAAGGAAAAATAACGAGGAAGGCCTTTTGTGTCATGTTTACATTTGATTTTCTGCTTCCTGCCGACGTTTTTCACACCTCGGTGACGTAAAACTCAGACATGAGCATTCAGACCGAGGCCACTTTGAAAAATGTCAGATTTAGTCCCACAAACAGTATGAAAGTGACCTGAGTCACATGAGCAGAAAAGTCAGATTTGGGCCACTTTAGCCTGAATTGTGACAAAACTCTGGGACAAAACAGACAACGAGGAGGCACATGAGTGAAAATGAACCAAAAGGGGAAGTGAAGGAGAGGAACCAGCTTTAAAGGCAGAGGAGGATTTGAAAGTGGACACAGGTGACTGATTCTGAACGAGGGACAGGTGTGGGCGGTTGAGGCTGGCTGACAGGTTCTGAGCTGAGGAAAGGTGAATCATTACAGGGAACACAAAAAGCAACAAGACACCAAAACTAAACACAGGAACCAAAGAAACAATAAACTCAACACAAAAACAAACCCAAAGACCCCAAAGTCTCCTATCTGCAGCTTTGCTGATTGGAAACAGGAACCAGGTGTGACAGAAACAGGAAGTGACTAAACTAAAGCTGCAGTAAATCTCAATAAAACAAAAACACAATCCAACTTATAGAACTGAAGAAGACAGATTAAACAAAAACTATAATTCATGACAATCGTTGTTCAACAACATCCCTAAAGGAAAAACTGTTTTTGTGCTTCTCTGTGCAGCGACATGTTCAAGGAAACTCATTTTTTCTGAATTAAAGGTTCTCAGAATGTAAAAGATAAGATTTTTATTTACCTTCACATAACAAAATGTTTAAAATGTGTGAAGTTTTTGAGTGTGAATGTTCAGCTTCCTGTTTTCTTTCGGTTTAAATTAAAACACAAAATGTTTCTGCTTCTTTTGGAGGCTTAAAAAGCCAAAAATAAAAGAATATTAGTGAAAACCTCATCAGGTTGTTTTTCAGAGCAGGTGGGTTTTTTTTCCTTGTTTCATTCTGCATGTTTACCCCTAAATTAATCCGTTTGTTCACATGTATGAAACGTCTATCACCATTTCAGAATAATGTTTTTAAAGTAAAATTTGTGACGCTGTTGGCCTCGTTTGCGTCAGAACGACCGTGAGGTGATTGGTTGCTGTTTTCCAGGATCTGAGCTGAGTTAAAGTCATAAAATGTGAGGTTTGTTTTCAGGGAGCTGATAATCCCTCCGCCCGGCGAGCATCATGTGGTTGAAGTGTGTGTGGGTGTGTTAGTGGGTGTCCGAGGAGCTGCAGGTGCTACGAAGCTCCGAGTCAATAAAGACGAGTCAAACCCGCTGAAGTGTGCATAAAAGAAATTTCACACATGAGGAAAATGAGGCCGTTTGTGTCGAGGTCTTCACCTTCGGAGGAGGATTCCTTTTCATCTCGGGGAGCAAGTTTGCACGTTTCTTTCTTCAAGAGTAATGAATTTTCGGTGTGCGGTGGATTAGCTGTGAGCTATTATCTAAACTCGTTCTCTCTGTGCACTCCGAGGAGAAACTCACACTCCATCTGCTCCAGTTTAGACTCCGGTCGTTCTGCTGTCTGTTCCAAGTAAAGATGCTCTGAGCCGGAGGTTTATATCAGGATCAAATGTTCTGTAGGTTCACAGGTTTATCTGAAAACACAACAAAGCTGAATGGTTTTTATTATTATTATTAGTTTGATTCCATCGGATCATCTTGTTAGTGCTGCCAACTAGTGGTAACTTATTGATTACTGCAGTTTCAGGAAACACAGAAATATACAAACATCAAACAAACTTTCACTAACAAGGAGCACAACAAGATATGTAATTTTAAAGTTTTATAGATGAAGGGATGAGGGGATGAAGGGATGAGGAGGTGAGGGGATGAAGGGATGAAGGGGTGTGGAGGTGAAAGGGTGAAAGGGTGAAGGGATGTGGAGGTGAAGGGGTGAAGGGATGTGGAGGTGAAGGGGTGAAAGGGTGAAGGGATGTGGAGGTGAAGGGGTGAAGGGATGTGGAGGTGAAGGGGTGAAGGGATGAAGGGATGTGGAGGTGAAGGGATGAAAGGATGTAGAGATGAAGGGAGGTAAGGATGAGGGGATGAAAGGAAGAATAAATGAATGAATGACGAAAACGTAACAAACTGAGTAGAATGAGTGAACTTAAGTTAACTCATCAACTTCATTTAAAAATGATTACCAGCATATTTAGCTCCAGTTATTATAAAGTGGACTCCGCCAAGGTTGCCCTTTGTCACCGATTCTGTTCGTAACGTTTATGGACAGAATTTCTAGGCGCAGCCAAGGTGTTGAGGGGATCCATTTTGGTGGCCTTAGGATCGCATCTCTGCTTTTTGCAGATGATGTGGTCCTACTGGCTTCATCAGACCGTGATCTGCAGCTCTCACTGGAGCGGTTCGCAGCCGAGTGTGAAA
>NC_051438.1:28213011-28236638 GCF_001649575.2 Kryptolebias marmoratus | reverse complement strand
GAACGAGATCGCGAATACAAGCGGCTGAAATGAGTTTCCTCTGCAGGGTGTCTGGGCTCTCCCTTAGAGATCGGGTGAGAAGCTCGGTCATCCGGGAGGGACTCAGAGTAGAGCCGCTGCTCCTCCACGTCGAGAGGAGCCAGATGAGGTGGCTCGGGCATCTGGTGAGGATGCCTCCTGGACGCCTCCCTGGTGACGTCCCACCGGGAGGAGGCCCAGAGGAAGACCCAGGACACGCTGAAGGGACTGGGAACGCCTTGGGATTCCCCCGAAGGAGCTGAACCAAGTGGCTGGGGAGAGGGAAGTCTGGGTCTCCCTGCTGAGGCTGCTGCCCCCGCGACCCGACCCAGGATCAGAGGAAGACAATGGATGGATGGATGGATATTATAAAGTGATACAAATAATGGTCATAAATGCATAAAAGTTGATGTAATCCTTGATGAAGCTCTTTATTAAATGGCTTATTAGAAAGTTTCTTTATTTTAGATAAATAATGGGCGTCAGGGGTCTCGGCAGCTTTGGTTTTGTGGGTCAAAAGCAGAAAAGTTTGGGACCTTATTTGTTTTTCCTTCGCAGCTGAACCCAAATATTACTGACTGCTAGCTACGACAGATCGTTTGCTTCTCTTTCTGGTTCACAATCTGTTCCACGAAGAAGAAAAGTGACAGACAGAGAGGCTGACGACTGTCTTTATATTTGGTTACACAAAGACGTCCACATTTATTCAGCAAAGAAACATTTGGGAGATGCTGAAAGTTCGGACGGTCATACGGTGGTGATTTAGCTTCCTGACAGCAGGTAAATTAAATAAACAAGGATTAAAATATAATTAAATTAAAAAGAAAAGGTTAGGGGATGAAGAGAACAGAATGTTCATTAAATAGAAATGTAAAAATATAAACACAAGTTCAAATCTGGTTTTCTGTGGAGCTCATGTAAATAATACTGAACGAAATTCAACTTTATGATGTTTTTAGAGACTCGTTTTGTTTTTATAATAATCCATCTGTTCTACCTGAAACTACCTGAGATAACAGACAATTAAGTATCTGAAATAACAGAATCATTTAGTTATTTTTAACTCTTAGCATTGATAAATATGTCCTGATGGACAGTTTATATTTCAGCTTAGAAGTGGTCACAGTTCGGCGCTTTCACATGAACTTTTCCTCACAAATGTTACATCAGCTTCATTAAGGTAATTATTTCTATCAGATCATTTGTTGTGATCATTAAAAACAAATGTTAAAGGAAGTATCTGTGTGGGAATAAATTCACATGAAGCAATTAGAGCAGCAGCACAACTGCAGCTTTCCTGCCTCTGATCGGTTTAAAGCAAATCACATCATTTATTTACGACATCTTCAACCAAACTCACAACGTTTTGTGTGTTGTGTCTGTGTTTGTCTTCTGAACGTGGTTTGATTTGGAAAAAAAACTTTGTTTCTTCTGCTGCACAAAGTTTTAAAAGGTTTGAAATCCTGTGCAGGTTTTCTAAATAGAAGTGAAATTATTTGAAATGGATTCAAAGTTACAGACATTTCCAGACTCATCCTCAGGTATAATCCGTGTGTGGTTCGTTCTTTGGTTTTTCAAAATAAAATTGCAAAAACAAAACAAGCATGTGTTTTTTTTGTTTTTAAAACGAAATTAGAAAAACGGTAATTGCAAAAATAAAAAAGGGGTACATTTTTGTTTTGTTTTTAAACTGCAATGGTTAAACCAAAGACGAGCTTTTATTTTGGTGTTAATTCAACGGGACCTTATGGCGGAACCGGAAATGAAGACCTGAACTCCCGGCAGTCACCAGCAGGTGGCAGTAATGTACACCTTCAGTTTCTTTAAAATCCACCAGAAGAACAAGAACTTTTTCAGTTAGCGCTTCAGAATCTACCAGTTTAAAAATGGATCTGTTTGTCTTATTTTGAAGGAATCGACGCATTTCACTAAGAGCAGATGATCTTACTGTCAACAAGATTTCTTTCAGATTCCAAGGAAGTCATTAAATCAGGACATTACCGCCACCTGCTGGTGACTGCCGGTGGCGGTAATGTCCTGGAATTAATATCCTGGAATTAACAACAAAATAAAAGCTCGTCTTTGGTTTAACCATTGCAGGTTCCTGTGAAACATAAAGAAATAAATAATAGGAATTGAACCATCTCGAACCACACTCCATACCAGTAGGTGGCGGTAATGCACACCTCAAGTTGTTTGCCAACCGCCATTAAACGCCATAAGAAGAAGAAGAACCATTGCAGTTAAAAAAAAAAAAACGTACCCCTTTTTTATTTTTGCAATAGCCGTTTTTGTAATCTCATTTTAAAAACGAAAAAAAAAAAACAAAAAAAACACATGCTTGTTTTGTATTTGCAATTTTATTTTGAAACAAAAAAAACAAAGAACGAACCGTACACGGATTAGGACAAACTAAAAAACTGATGTGAAAAGCTTCTTTTCTGCTGTTTGTTACGAAACATTTCCTGAGAAAATGTCAGAACGTGACACTTTGAATTAACACAGTTTGCACAGTTCCATTAAAAAATAAAGGTGTGGTGATTAAAATGTCAGTAAATCAGTAAATCAGTGTGAACGTTGGGACTTATTGGATCCAACATTTGCATTAACGGTGGGAAATGAGTCTAAAGGTTTATGATGCCACTATAATTGTTCAGAGCGAGTGAAGCTCCCCCTGTAGTCATCGCTTGTCTTCAGGGTGAAATCAAACTGATCTAAAGCCTTTTCCTAAATTTGTTTAGGACTTCCTGGAGTCCCTTAACTGTTTCCAAGCTCCGACTTTAGCTCATTAACCACCTTTGGGAGAAACGTTTAAGTCTCATGCAGTTAAAGCAGTGTGTGTGTCTGTTTGGGAGTTTGTGAAAAGAAACCAAACCACACGAGAGAGGAGGGGATTTATTGCAGGTGACATCATGAAAAGTGCTTGTAAATATTCAGACGCCGTCTCGGTCTTAAACTGTGAAGCTCCAGCTCCTCCCTCGCCTCCCGGTCCTCTCCGGCCTGGACTGGAGGGAGGAGGAAAATGAGGTGTAGGAAGAGATGAAACGTGACAAATTGATCTTTAAAATGGGGTGTTATATATCATCCGCCGCTGATGGCAGAGGTTGGAAAGTCAGGCTGCACTCTGAACCAGCAGAGGCTCTAATCTCACTTTAATGGGAGATGTTTTCTGTCCTCGACAGCCTGGAGTTTCCCTTCATTCTCTACTGCTTTCTGCCCTCAACACTCCTGTTTTTTTATTTCTCACCTTTATTCCACCTTGGGTTTCCATCTCACTGCAGTTCTCTAACCCGCCCTCCTTCCAGTTTATCACTCTCTCTATGCACCTCTTTGCTTTTCTGTCCTCCAATTTAACTTCTATTCCCTTTCTTTCCTGCCTTACTCCTTCCACTATTACAGTAAATCTAAAGGTTGAGGCAAAGAAACCTCAATCAGGCAGCCACAGGGGAGGCTGTGTGTGTGTGTGTGCATGAAGTGTGTGATTTAGTGCCTGCTTGTGCGAATAGGAGATGGATGGAGAGTTGTGCGACAGGCAGGGAGACTGGATGGGCCGCAGTTTGCTTTAGCTGGCATTAGATGATAAAGTGTGTGTTTGTGAGAAGATGCACACACAGACGATTTTTAGCGTGCACAGTAGAAAAGCATCAAATTGAAACTAACTGACATACTGATAAACAAACCCAGACACACAGACGCATGCTGAGAATGACAATCAGTGGGATGCGACAGACCTCCTGCCCAGCTGAAATCCACAGGAGGGAGAGCAGCAGCACAGCAGCACAGATTTAGCTGCCTGCAGCCGAGCCGTTTACACACAAGAACTGGGCAAACATATAAACAATCTCTAAAACATCCAACATCCAGTGAATAACAATGTCTGTGTTTATGTTTTGGAATAAAAAGAGAATTAGAAAAGCATGCACATGGAGAAAAAAGCATCAACACTGTTTTCAAAGAATTTCACTTTTTAGAGAAACTTTCTGCTTCACTTCCTGGTCCAATCGAAATTCAAACCTTTGGTCTTCCCGCTTCCTTTTCAGTGGATAAAAATCTCGTTTTTCTAAGTCTGAAGGACTCATCAGGATCCTGGCTAAAGGTGCGAAATGATAACTGGAAGCTTCGCTCTCCGTCCTTCATGCCAGAGTTTTAAAGTAAAATCAGCTTCTGATGACGTCATCGCTGTCAAACCTTCAACCATTGCTCTGCCTGATATTGGTGGCCATCTTGAGCCAACCCTGGTCCTCAGGGTCACCATCCTGCAGGTTTTACTTGTTCCTCTGCTCCAACACACCTGATTTGAATCAATGGGTGATTAACAGGCTTCTGCAGAACATGAAGAGGTGATTTAACCTCTGAATCAGGTGTTGGAGCAGAGAAACAAGGTAAACCTGCAGGATGGAGACCCTGAGGACCAGGATTGGACACCCCTGCTTTAGATGTGATTACTTCCTGTTTACTTTTTTCAGTGGTTAATTAGATATTTTGCTAACAAATAACTTTAATAGTTAACACCACAGTTTTAAACAAAGATGATGCACAAAGTGTAGAGTTTAAAGTTTGTGCTGGGATGACTCTCAGGATCTGTAAAATTAGCTGTGTTGTAACTATTTTTGTGTTTGATAAGGTTGATGTGGCGGCCATCTTATATCCTGTTGATTCTTAAAGCTAACCGCTTGCAGCCGTTCATCCGAGGATTACTTCCCGAGGATTTCCCTCGGTACGTCCGGTGGTTCTTGGAATATTTTGGTAACAGACAGACAAAACATCATTGTTCATCTTCTATTGATTTTCCATCCCAGAAGCTGCTGTGCCTTCAGGATGACATGGAGAGGAGAGCCATTTTCACTGGAACTGGACCATATTAGATTAGCTTAATGACTTTTCCGACATTTGCTGTAAACTGACTTTAGGCAATTAGATTTTGTGACGAACGCTGCAACGTTTTTTAACTAACACTGACAGATCCAAGACCCCGGTTAGCAACGAGCATGGTTCATTAAAAAGGACGGAAAACAATTACACTGATGGAACTTCCTGAAAATAAAAACTCAAAACAAGCAACCACAGCGTGACGTCACAATGTCTTCATTTCAAAAACACTTAAACACGTTTAAATTGTTTCTAATGCAGGAGGTAAGTCCATGAGACAGGGCTGTGGAAACTGTTACAGTAGCTGTGAGCACAATTAGTCACACAAGCAGAGCATTAGTTAAAGTAACGTGACTGTAAAAGGTCATGTTTGTGTGTATTTATCACAGACAGTGTTATGTTGCAGCCATGCATTAATTGTTACGTGTCATGACTAATATTGATAGTGAAACCATGGAAAAAGCAGATCTGTGTGCTGTTAGTCCCTGTGCTCACACAGGAGGTGAAACGCTTTCCTTAAGGATTAATTAGGATTAGCTGAGGAGCCCTGGGGAGAATATATGGTTATACGAAGATTCACAACTCTCGTGTGACCTCGCAAACCCTGAAGTGTAAAGGCTGTTTACTTCTTCGTGGAAAAGAAAATTGACTCAAGTTTTTGCAAAGCAGAAAAGTTAAGTTTATCAGATTGGACAAAAACGGCGCATGCAGAATATTTTATTTTCGACAGTGATTACGTCCTTTAATCTGCTTTATTTTGTGTTTTGGTTGTCAGTCAGAAGTGTTAGTAACAATAAAATATCATTCAAGGCAGGTTAACCAGTAGCTGCTGGTAAATCTTTAACTTTAGTGGGAAAAAAAATGATTGATGCCGTTTAAAGTTATTTTAAAATGAATAAAATCACCATTTTTCCCACTTTGATCACTAATTAAATGATTTAGTTTAACCATAAAAGGTATCTATTAGTCAGACCCTCCAGGATTTCGTGATGTTGCGATCACAACTATTAACGCAAAATCAAGCAAACCCCGCAAAATCGCAACTTTTTTGCAACTTTGCCCAAAACACTGCAACTTTCCCGCAACTTTAACCCAATATTTATTGTTTCTAAAGTGATTTGCCACCGTTTCTGCGGTCTAGTCTCTTCTTTGTGGGTTTGTGCAGCGTGGAATACAAAATAACCCCAAATAACTCAGGAAGAAGACACGTGACGTCACTTCCTGTTAACATCAGAATGCCGGGAGCGTGCAGGAGCAGCGACCGGAGCCAAAATGTGCGCTAATGCTTCACATTTGCCCACAAAGATTTCAGCAAACCAGTTTCCTCCCCAGCTGCAGCTGTTTTGCACGTNAATCCAGAAATGCTCATGAATGTCAGTTTAGAAGCTATCAAAGTTCTCAAATAAAGCACCTTTTGAGAATGTCAATGTTTGTTGGGAATTATCTTACAAAACTAGGAAGTATTTTTGGTTTATATATTAAAAGTTATAGTTTTTTATTGATTTTAGAAAAGAAAATCGCAACTTTTAGGAAAATGCCCCGCGAAATCAGGCATTTTAGCTGCAACAATCACAAAAAATGCCCCACGAAATCCTGGAGGGACTGATTGGCTTTGAAACTTAACCACTACTAAAAAAAAAAGCACTGAAGCACATTATTATAGGTTTATTAAACCAGTATTGGTATTTATTCATTTAATGATTAATTTGAACCAATGATCAGAAACCAAATTCAGGATTTGAGAGTCTGTTTGGCGACAGTAGCTGTTGACAGGCTGACATTTATGTTACTGGTTAGATTGGAGGATTCAAACATTTCCATTTGTATGTCTGAAACGGACTGAATTATTAAATTTTCTATCAGATGCTTCCATAGTTAGCCGGCTTTCTAAAGCCTCGTATATCTCTCTGGATAATAAGCCAGTTAATTTTAATATGGTTAGAGGCTTCATGAAAATCTAATGAGATTTAGGTTTAATCTATGAGCAGGAGGTAAGATTCACCATCATCTAACAAGAAAATGTAAATCAGCTGCACTGTAATCCAGAATACAAGCCTTCAGAGTCTCCAAGTTTTCTACCACGCTGGACCACTGCTTTTAATTAAACTTTTACAATATTAACGGGTTAAAAGGAGAAAAAAGCAAGTAAAACTTTGCACCAATTTGTTTTTTTTTTAATGTGTAATTCACAAATGTCCCTGTTTCCTTGGGGAGCGCCGTTATCACAGGCTAAGTGTTTTAATCAGTTTGGAAGGCTGCTGAATCAGATGATTACCGTGTCGGCTGCAGAACAGATCCAGTTCTTCGTTTTGCTCTCAGGGTTCTTGTCTTTGATCCAACAGATCATTATGTCTGCAGTGGACTGGAGAGAGGACAAATCTGTGGATGCTGACGCGACTCTGCAGAGTTTACAGGGCCGAAACTGATTCAACATTTTCTCTTTCATCCCTTTTTTAAAAAAAAAACCCAAAGGCTTTTAATTAATGTCTGCAAGAGTGAAAAACACAGACGTTCTAAAATCCAAATGCACTAAAGTTATTTCTCTAAACGGAACCTGGGAATTCTTTCATGCAAACAGGTGGAGAAGATCCCCCAACAGAACAGTCTGCTAAAGCTAAAAGAAAAGGTTAAGGACATCTGTCCTGCAAAGAAAGACAAATTTGGACAATTGCAGGAAATATTTTCCCTTAGCTGAGTTTTATGAGCTCCACACATGAGTTTTAAAATGTTTAGGAGAAAAATAATGCTTATTGTTTGATGTTTACTTAATTAAACTTCGTCTCAACTTTATTTATTTGGTGCTCAAGGCAACTCAAAGGGTTGTAAAGAAACAAAACACAGTCCCTCCAGGATTTGGCGGGCATTTTTTGTGATTGTTGCGGCTAAAATGCCTGATTTCGCGGGGCATTTTCCTAAAAGTTGCAATTTTTTTTTACTAAAATTAATAAACAACCATAACTTTTAATATATAAACCAAAAATCCTTCCTAGTTTTGTAAGATAATTCCCAACAAACATTGACATTCTCAAAAGGTGCTTTATTTGAGAACTTTGATGGCTTCTAAACTGACATTCATGAGCATTTCTGGATTGTCCCTGGTCTGCAGCTCTCCTCACATGTTTTGCAGACAAAGTGTTTGTCGATGCGTTTATGTTCCATGATTACACTGCAGGACGTGCAAAACAGCTGCAGCTGGGGAGGAAACTGGTTTGCTGAAATCTTTGTGGGCAAATGTGAAGCATTAGCGCACATTTTGGCTTCGGTCGCTGCTCCTGCACGCTCCCGGCATTCTGATGTTAACAGGAAGTGACGTCACGTGTCTTCTTCCTGAGTTATTTGGGGTTATTTTGTATTCCACGCTACACAAACCCACAAAGAAGAGACTAGACCGCAGAAACGGTGGCGAATCACTTTAGAAACAATAAATATTGGGTTAAAGTTGCGGTGTTTTGGGCAAAGTTGCAAAAAGTTGCGTATTCGCGGGATTTGCTTGATTTTGCGTTTATAGTTGTGATCGCAACATCGCGAAATCCTGGAGGGTCGGAAAACAGGAAATAAGACAAGATGTCTCAAAGGTGGAGAACAAATAGGGTGGCACGGTGGAGCAGTGGTTAGGTGCTTTCGCCTCACAGCAAGAAGGTCACAGGAACATTTCCTAGCCTCTGTGTGGCGTTTACATGTTCTCCCTTTGCTGCGTGGGTTTTCTCTGAGAACAAAAACATTTATGTTAGGTTCTTTGGTAGCTCTAAATTGTCCCTAGGTGTGACTGGGAATGGCTGTTTGTCTCATTTGTCTTTATGTGTCTCTGTGATGGACTGGAGACATGTCCAGGTGTCCCACAGTGACCCCTGGAGGTGGACATCAGCTCCCTGCGACTCAAGAAGGAAAAAGTCGGCAGAGAAAAAGGATGAACTGATGGATGGAGAACAGTTATAACAGCAACAGCAACGGACAAATGTAATGAAATAACAAACAAGAAGTTAAATAAAATAAAAACGATATTAAAAGATGAGTTTTAGGCTCGATCCGGAGGGTGTCAGGGTCACAGGCTGGGAGCTGCTTCCTCAGGACTCAGGAGATTTAAAAACCCCGGGAACAAAAAGTAATAATTGGCCCTGAAGGCACAGACATGTAGGCTGGTTACAGGGAATCATCGGATGTTTAAGGTTGGGTAGAGCTTGGCAATTATGTGTGAACTTTCAATTAAATTGTAAATTTTACAGGAAGCCAGTGACTCTGAGGAAATGTGATCTCTCCCTGTTAGGCCTGTCAATACTCTGTCTGCTCTGTCTCAAATGGACACATGATTGGACTGGATAATTCCAGTCCAGCTTTTAACTTTGTAACAGTTTGACTCTGATTTTGGTAATGCTGTGGATAAGAAAGAACAGCCCTTCACCTAATCTCCAGCTGAGATGTGAACCAGGGAGTCTTACGTAAAGTCCAGCTGTGGTCCTCATGGAAACGCCCCAATGCGATGTCCAAACAGCTTTAATTAGTCACGCATTGACAAAGACCATCTGGCAGAGTCCTGGACTGGGACCAGGGTGTTCAGGATTGGGGCAACAAACTCACGAGGGTCCTCTGGGATGTTGGTTGGAGTCTCTGTGGATTGGCTTTGCTCCCCCCCCAGGAGCCATCAGATCCCAGCTGGTGTTTGACTCTTTATGTCCCTTTTACACGGGCCCTAATTCAGAAGTCCGGCTCTACTCCGCTCTACTCGGCTCGGCTCTATAAAGAATGCATTGTGTTCACACCGGCCAGTTTGGTCGGTAGCGGAGGAACGCCTCCTTGTGTTGGGAGGGGGTGCGCTACCGAAACTTGGCACCAGTTGTGTAAACAACGGAAGCGCTATGGACAACATTGGCCCTGTGTTGTTGCTGTTTTTTAAACTTATGGGGATTCTCCTGAGACTTCAGGAAGAGAGGCGCAGTGGAAGAAACGCTCTGGATGCCGCCATTGTTGCGCGGAGTAGGACAGCTGTTATCCGCCAGAGATTTCAGGCTTTACAGCTCCTTCAGCTGGGGGACAGACAGCAGAGACGTTGCAGGGTAAGCTAACGCTGTTGTTTATATTCCTACTGTTCGCTCTTTATGCTTGCATCTGGCCACACCCACGACCAATGAGTGAACAGAAGCTGAGCTTGCGCCGCCCACGAAGCAGGGCCGACCCGGCTGGCCCTACTCCGAAGCAGGGACCAAAGAAGCAGGAACCGGCCTCGAAAAAATGCCAGTGGAAACGCGCGCAAAGTGAGCCGAGTAGAGTGGAGCCGGGACCGTTAGGGTCCGTGGAAAAGGGGCAATTGTCATCTTATCTGAGGCAGTCCTAGTTTCTGCTGAGCCGAACACTTTCCTGTCGGGAGGGGGGGATATGTAGAGATACTTCTATAGAGAAGTATGTGGAAAGTGTCAAAAATAGCATCTATGAGAATGCAAGTGTGCAGTTTTGTCAAGCAGAGCAACACATTGTAACAAGATGAGCCATGTTGTTCACCTCACCTGTCGGTAATTATGAGGTTCCAGCTTTCGGGGTTACTTCTGTTCTTATTTCTGTCTTTACAAAGCAACAGTCGTGAAAATATCCTGTAAACTACAGACAAAATGACTCCTCTGAGAGGAACAATTTAAACGAGAAAAGTCAGTCTGAAGAAGATTGATGCTGTGATGTTTCACTTGTCAGCAGAGTCCAGAACCTCAGCCCTGTGGGTCTTCATGTCACACTCAGCGTGTTGTCTGTGTCGTGATCACGGAGCAAGTGACAAGAAACAAACCTGAGGGAATCTTTTAGAAACTCCACTTACAGTTTTCAGGAACAGCAGGTCCCAGAATGTTTTCTTTGAAGAGCCCTGAAGCCTCCGTGGTCATGACCGTTTTCACCAATTAAAAAAAGGAAAAAAGAACTTTTCTTAACAACTTTCACAGCGATTGAGTTTATTTATCATGGTGTTAAAGGTCTGGCATTCCTTAAAGAAATGCATATCACCCGCCAACATTCATGCCAGAGTTTAGGATCATTTTATGTTGAGAGATGATGGAAATAATAATTTCAAGCTGGTCTCCTAAGGTATAACAGATGGAATCAAGACCAGATTTATCAGAGCCCAAACCAATACTAGCTAATCAAATATTATACTGAGAAGTAGATATACAATATTACAAAGCAGTAGCACATATATTACACTATTGATTATATTTCAAAGATTTCCGTAGCTGATCCATCATGTTGTCTAAATTTCCTGTTTTTGTCGTGTAACTGGCAACCCAATCCGCGCTGACGTTGGGTGGCATTGAACTAAATCTCATAATGACAATAAATTGACATTTTGCAGTCTGTGGGGGTTTCCTGCCCTTCAGCAGCCGGGGGGGGCAACAGTCCATGAGCTGCTGAGGTAATCCCCATGTGGCCGAGGTGCCCGTCAATCAAACTCTTTCACTTTCAACATGAAATATCCCCGAGGTACCCCCCCCGTGCAGAAACATTTCCAACTGACTACAAAGAATTGTGCAAATATGGACGTTAGAGACTGGATGCACAGATTCTCAGTCATCCAGGACGTGGGAAATCCTAAAAAGATAAAAAAAAAAAATTGGCCAAATGTTCGTCACTTTTTACCCTTCAGTCTTCACCAGGTTGGTCTTCTGTGATTTACTGATGGATCCAAAGATCTGGAACAGAAATGTTGCATTCTTTAAAAAACTCACTAAAAACTGATGATTTAAAAACAAGCTGATCTATTAACCCAGTGCTGGGTCAGGTCTGTAAGTAAGTAAAAATTTATTTGTACAGCCCATTTCAGCAGCAAGGCGTTCAAAGTGCTTTACATCATAAAAACATCAGTCAAAAAACATCATTACAATCACCCAAAAAAAAAAAAATAATCATGGAGCAGATACACTTGATAATCATAAGGAGATGGTCAATATGTAATAAGATATTTTGTTCAGAGCAGCTTTTTTTGTTTGTGGACTACTAATCAAAGGCAGCTCTAAACAGGTGAGTTTTCAGCCTCGATTTAAAGGAATTTACTGTTTCGGCTGTTTTGCAGTTTTCCAGGAGTTTGTTCCAGATTGATGGTGCATAGAAACTAAAAGCTGCTTCTCCATGTTTGGTTCTGGTTCTGGTGATACAAAGTAGACCAGAACCAGAAGACCTGAGTGTTCTGGAGGGTTGATACCACGATATAGACCGTTCAGTGATTTATAAACTAATAGAAGTATTTTAAAGTCTATTCTCTGAGCTACAGGGAGCCAGTGTAGAGACTTTAAAACCGCGGTGATGTGCTCTTTTTTCTGGTCTTAGTGAGAACACGAGCAGCTGCTGCAGCTGTCTGAATAATTTTTTTGGCAGATCTGTGAAGACGCTGTTGCAGAAATCGAGACGACTAAAGATGAACGTGTGCAGAATTTTCTCTAGGTCTTGTTGTGACATTAGTCCTTTAATTCTGGAGATGTTCTTCAGGTGGTAGAAAGCCGACTTTGTATCTGTTTTTACGTCTCCCTTAAGGTCCAGGTCTGAGTCCATTACTACACCCAGGTTTCGGACCTGATCACTAGTTTTTAGCTGTAATACCTGAAGCTGCGCGCTGACTCTTCATCGTTCCTCTTTAGGTCCAAAGATCATAAGTGGACCAAGTTTTATTTTAAGGTTATCAGTTATCTACTCATTTCTTGCATTTAAGCTTCTAAAACACGTGTCAAACTCAAGGCCCGCGGGCCAGATCCGGCCCTCTGTAACATTTCATCCGGCCCTCTAGTCTGGGACAGATCGAGTCTCTGATTCTTATTTTGCTTTAAAACTGAGCCTAATTAGTGAAGTTTTCTCTGACAGTGACTTAGAAGCCAACAATATATAGTTTTAATTTCTGTATGATCAGGTTTTTGTCTGTTTTAATGTTAAAAACTTCATTTAAAAGCTGAGTGAGGCATAAGAAATGACTGCTAATGATGAGCTTTTTGAAGTTTGATCTATTTGTCTGTGTTCATTAAAGTCTGTTTGCTCTAAATTCTGTATAATCTGTAACTGGGAAAAGGTCTTTGATATTTCTATATGGATGATTTGATATAATACATCTAAAACCAAGGTTAATTTATGTAATTTTTAGTAAATATTGATCGTGATCGGCCCTTGGCGAGGACCAAATTTTTAATTTTGCCCCCCTTGCGTCACTGGGTTTGACACCCCTGAACTAAAGCATTAGGTTTATAAAGAACATCCCAATAAACAAATCATATTAGATAATTATAACTTGGGTTGGTGCTGGTAGCCATGCAATACTGTCTTAATATTGATATAATAATAAAAGTCAAGGTGTAATATATGGCATTAATTCCACACTGACTGGCATTATTTACCAATGTAGTGATAGATATTTATATAGGTATAAATATACAGTGTATATAACTCTAGTTGAATGTAAAGACATGATAATATTGTACTGTTATAAGTAGATAAAACATGTATCTTGTTGCTGGTGTGACTCCAACAAGATGTTGCAGAGTTGAAAATCCAAGTTGTAAATTTGTTTTTCTTGCTGCTTCGGGACACTTTAAAGCTTTGAAATGTACATAATTAATATCATTGCACAATAAAAGTCAATCAGAAGCAGAAAGCTTTAAAGCTGAGACTTTCATTTTAAAAATATTTTGTCTTTTAGCGACAGCTCCCTTCACCTTGAGCAAGCTGCTGAGTGGCTTTATGTCCCCCGCTAATTAACTGAGAACGTGAAAGATCCCATATTTTCTAAATAATACAAATGAGTTTCCCAAGGCTGCCTTCTGCAGGACAGAGAAACACCACGTGAAAATCCCACTCACTAATCAGAACCTCTCTGAATCTTTTTTTTACCTTCACGGCACTAATTACTTCTCTGAATTGATTTTCTTTTTAAATCTGCTCTTGGTGGGGAGCTGGAAATATTGAAAAAAGAAACCTTATCGGGGAAGTCAGGAAACAGTTCTGCATGGGAGTCACTGATGCTTCCGACTGATCCACGCTTTGACCTAGAAAGCCTGGAACAGCAAACACTGCGGCTGCGTGACACCTAACTGCACCGATCGTGGCAGCGACGGCTGGATGCACATCGGTGTTTGGCTGCTTGGCTCTGCACATGCAGAAGCTGGTTAGTGGATCATCAGGAGAGCGGCGAGTCGTCACAGCTCTGCCAAGTTGTTGTTTTTACACTTTAACAACAAGGCACTGAATGCAGTGTCAAGAAGAAAACATTCATAAAGCAATAAACACGACATTGTTCTGCATATTGATGCTTAATTTGTCCTTAAATTCTCGAAAACTGCTTTAATAAACCCTTTCAAGTTGAACCATTTGATAAAACTCAGAATCATCTTTTTATGTTTGATTCCATAGTTTGAAATAAACGGTGATGTAATTATTTTCTTTGTCCTGTTATTTTTATCTAAAATCCCAGTAGGTGATGTTTTTTCCTGCCCTGGTTTCTTGGCAGCAAACTGACGCATGTTTTTTGTGAGATCAATGTCAGGAATCCGTAAGAGCACCAGATGCCATCATGTTAGCCTCCTCCAGGAAACCGGCTGGGAGGAATTAAAGCTAGAAATAGTCTTGTGCTTAAGAATGCAAGTGTACAGCTTTATATATGTTTATATTTAATCAAAATTACATAAATTATTGTCTGTTGGGGGGAAATTTTCAATTTAACGTCAAAAATCTGATCACAAATCAAAAAGAAATGCAAAATACTTTAAATATCAGCATCAGTTTTGGGTCCAGTTCAAATCAATATAAGACATACATCATAATAAACTCATCAATGATTTAATTTATAAACTATTCTGCACAACCCAGTAATATTAAGGCTCTGTGAAACCTTGGATAGATGCTGGGATGAAGAAGCAGGCATGTGTTCTCCACCATCAGAGGCACAAGAGAAGCAAATAAAAAAAAGTGTTGCTTTTAGGTGACACGAGTCAGCATCTCGGACAAATAATGGCTGATCCTGGGTGTAACGATGCATCATCACTGGACATGCAACTACTGCAGGAACGAATAACCAATCAGGTTTTATGTAAAATAAAAAAAGGCAACAGGAATCACCAGCAGAATGTTAAAGATTTAAATAGTTTCCATCACAATCGGCTGCAAAACAAACTCCTGAAAAAGAACAATACTGCATACCAAATATAACGCTGACAAGCTTTAATAGACTCCCACAGGATTCAAACTTCATTCATCTGATTTATGCACTCGCTGCACAGTATCTGCATGAAATATTCACCTCCTCTTTAATAACCCGACAGGTGGTGGTGGCATGAAAGATGGTCACATTAGGTGCTGGCACAATGGAAACACGGCTAATGGAAAATAAATTATAGGCTTTCTCATGGTTGATAAAAGGTTTCTCAAGTTGTGGCGGACACGCGTTCTTTTTTTATTTATTTATTTATTTTGAGAAGAGAGAAACCAGTTTGACTTGAGTGAAATACCTTTTTCCTGTCGAGCTTTTCAGACCAGTGTTGTCCGATGTTGTGCTCAGTTCAGGCACCAAAAATACTCGGTTACATTCAGGAAATCTAGATATGTTGGGGTTAATAGAACTGCTCATCTCCTAACGAATGCATCTTCTTTTCAGTAGGCTTCAGATTGGTCATGGTTCCTCTGGCTTAGATGTTGCTCAGATGTTGTAGATGTTGTTTTTATCTCCCTCAGTGTTTACAGCCCTGGATTTCCTTTCTTTGTCGTCTGATCTTGGTGCTGTTGTCGTCACATTGATGCTTTTATGGCCGTCTTTCATTGTCTCTGAGCTTTCTCCCATTACGTTCAGTTTGCAGCATTAAAAAGGTTTATTTCTATCATCAATCCGCCAGCTTTCATACCTGCAGTTAGGTCCCCCCGCTCTCCTTCTACCTTACAATGTGTGTGACATAACCTGACACGTGAAACAAGCAGCGTTGGAACATGCAGTCACTGGACAAGCTTATCAAACTCTTAACGGGAGTCATGTAACCTTATTGCTGGTGCAAAAACAAAAAGTCACACTTATTTACTTCTGTGAAACCAGCAGAAAATCCTTCATGTATTGGTGAACGCAGTAAAGTTACCAAGTTCTTTATCTAGCACAATAAAAGAAAATAAAGATCCCAGTTTTCAGCTTGCAAGGTTTAAATATACTGAGAGACTCTTCAGTTCAGGCTGGAGCTACATGCATACCAGTAAAGTTGGGTTCAGCATCACCTTAACTTAGCATGCTGGTAATTAGCAATCAAGTCACTTCTCCACAGGTTTTGTATAAATTAATATTATATGTAATTTGCATTTTAAACAAAGAGCTGACTCTGAACACAGATGGAGGCAGAAAGGAGTATGAGCCAGAAAACCTGTCAGTCAACCAGCAGCTCCTAGAGTTTTATGCAGAGGTCAGCAGCTGTTTACTTGGCAAACACACACTTACACACACACACACACACACACACACACACACACACACACGCTTGAATCAAGGCAGAAGAAATCCCTGTTGTCTTATGTCTTGTTGAGGATCCTGATGCAAGAAGACACCACATGCCACTGTAAACACACACACACACAACACCAGGTGAGACGTTATTCATGGACACAATAAAAGCACCAGAAACTGCAAATTATGTTATTTACTTATGTTTGTAATCTCATTCATTGTTGCTGCATAATAATCCTGTGGAGGAGCATCAAATCTTAACTCACTCATAAATAAATGCATGCCCACAAAGAATGACATACAAACAAAAACACAAACATTCCCACAGAAGAGTTTGCTAACAAACTGAACACGGTTTCCACGCTCCGTGTGCATGACATTCCACGTTCACAACAAAGCGAAATGAGCAGTTGTTAGTCTAAAATCACCAATGTGTGCAGAGACTCACAGAGCAGCACACCACAGATGGGCTCCCTCTGCACCTCTGCAGGAACGCTGATGTGAGGAAATGACTCATCTGTTTGGCCTGAATGTTTGCACCTACATTATGCAAGATCACTGTGCCGACGCTCACGGTCCATTTATTGCTGATTTCACATCAAACACGACTGTTTACTTCGAGTCTGATGAGTTTAGGAGATAAAATATAGAAGCACAAAAACAAATGAGAGCCAAAAACACTAAAATGTTGCACAGCAGCAGAGTTGACCACCGAGCCACTTCTGTGTCAGTAAAGTTTCTTAAAGATTTATTTTCTCTGCAGAATTTAATCCCAACTACACAGCTGGACAATTATTTTAGATCATAAAACCTCAAATAACTAAAAGCTGATTAGGCTAACTTAAACCTAAAACATCTAACTGATTACATGTTTTGTGTGTTAACCAAACAGCACTCTGACAGCATTAATGCAAACACTGTGGCCCGTTTAAAGGAACCTCTACAACCAGAAATAACTGTCGTGACGTCTTCTTCTCCTTGGCGATCTCTAATTTTCCACCTGGCTCTGTGCTGCAGCGTGCTGGGTCGTTCTCCCGCTGAGAACAGAGTGTTGTTTCCAACAGCTGACCTTCACCACACCCTTCTGAAGAGCATCCAAAATGGCCGCCCCCGTGAATAAGTTATCTTGGCATGTAACTTTGCTGCCCTTGGCTGTAGCCACACAATCAGCTGATGCTCGGAGGACTAGGAGGGATTCTTTTTGTTTTTATTTTCTGAAAATATTCTCGTGAACGTGTCACTGTTTCTAAAGATGGTTTCAGAAAATGACCCATAAGGCTGTAGTAACTATGCCAGGCCTACGTGTGTCTCTGTAACGCTGCCAAGAAACCAGGAAAGAAGTGGAGCAGACTGTGGCCCGGTCCCGATCCTCGCCCTCCACCCTGCGCCCCTCTATGAAGCGTGGACTCAGCCGAAGGGTTCGTGTGCAGCAGGTTACAAGCAGACGTTGGAGAACTGGGACAGTATGGGTTACGTCATCGACTAGTGCCTCTGGGCTGTAACTGTGACATCCAACATGGCCGACCGGTCACTGTTTTGGTATTCTAAGAAGCTGCCAGTACAATTTTAAAAATACAGTTCAGGTATTTTTGCTTTCCAAAGTCATTGCAGGAGATATTTGGCTGTTCAGATGTGTTTTGTTCTGACTTGTTGATGGTATTCACACCTGTACAGCAGAGTGGAACAAGAATTATTTCAATACTTTACATTTAAAAACTGCTTTTTTTGTAACAGACGCAGCTTCCTCTGTCACCGCCGCCATATTTCTGCCGTTTAATTCAAAACCCTTTCATTGTCAATAAAGATAATTTTTTTAAAAAACCAAACGTCACATGCAGCGATGAATTGTGGGTAAACACTTCGCCGAAGTCCGCCTGGATGCGGGCTTAGCTGAAGGCCGGATGTAGTACACAAAGGGGGCGGAGCTAAGGAGCACTCCGGAGAATTGGGACACACTCGAACCCTTCAGCATGAATGAGCATTTGAAGGACACGAGGGTGGGAGTGTGAGTGTTGGGACTGGGCCTGTAAACACAGGAAAGAGACAAGGATGGTGAAGACAAGAGCAAAACGTGGAACTTTTCAGGCTCATTGTTCACAAAGAGATGACTGGGAGGAAGAGTTTTCTTCAGGCTAAACTTTTTATACACAAGCCTGTGAGCGGCTGGTGGCTCTGCCGGGTCAAACCCGAAGAAGAGACAGGACGCCACCTCCATCCCCTGCAAGGAGGACCGATGAGGTCCGGTGCTGGGGAAGCTGGGAGCCCGGCGGCCTAAACTCGCTCTAGGGACACGAAATGTCAACACACCAATCATAAACACATTTATCTTCATCGGAAACTGAGCCTCTGTACGTCCAATAAACTCTGTTCCTCCGTTTGTTTGGCTGGTTTATTAATTAGAGCCGTTCCTGTTTATTAAAAACTGTTCCTGGAGGTTTAGATGGTGCTGAAAGGATATTCAGGAGAAGGTTGAGCTTCGAGGCAACAGATGAAAGAGACGCAGCAGAACGCCCACTGAGGTTTCAGTCAAGGCCGCTGCTTTTATCTAAAAGCTGTGGTTAGATGTTTAAGATGAAAGCAGAGCTGCTCATCTCCAGCTCCGACTCTCCTGCTGGAACAAAAAACACCATCCAGTGTGAAAGGGCTTCTTAAGCTCTGAAACTTTGATTCTAGACAGAAAAAAAGATCTAATCCCAATACATCTATTAAAAAATAATGTAACTCCTTAGAAAACAGGAAGGATTTCCATGTTAGCACACTGAGAGGCATCTGCGGCTCAGGAGGTCAGATTCCAGCTTTCCTGTCCTCTGATTTGTTGATTGGTATGTAAATGGTTAAATGTGGCCTGAAGCAGAAAAGTGCTTCAATAAGAAAAAAGTCAATAAGAGTAAAATAACTGCCCATGCTGGGGATTTATAGCTGATATGTAAACATATACTGTATTTACCGACACGATACCTGATGATGAAAACCCTGCAGGCCGAGGAAAACTCAGTAAAATGTCCTGTTTGTGTCAGAATAATGTCTGAACTTACAGACACCAGCCTCTGTCCTCTAAAGGAAGGAATCTTTTGCAAATCTGAACAAAAAAAACTCAAAGCAGAGAGTAGAAGAAGAAACACCGGGTTTCTAATCTCAAGGAGTTCCTTTTTTAAAGCGATTCTACAATCCTCACACACAAAGGTTTGGTGTCCTGTAGCTCCGGCTTCATTCTGTCATTTTAGCTGTTTCCTGTCGTATTAAAGTCTGCTGTTTACAGTAAAAAAGACGGGACAGAAAAGAAGAGTTAGTTGCTAAAATGGAGCAAAGTTGAGTGAAAGAAAAACGCTGACTAAGCAGTTTGAAACAAAGTTCTTAACTTTTCAAAAACTGAAACTTGTCAGCTTTCACTGAGACCAAAAAAAAAAGAATGAGCCTAACACTTGTTTGATTCTTTTCTGTTCTTTTTAATCCTAATTAATTGGTGTTAGCGGCATTCAGCATTGGTAAGACTAAGAGCCAGCAGGATGATAATGAGTGAGATTAGAAAGTTTTGCAGAACGTTTCTGTTTTTACGTTGCTGTACGGTCGTATTTCACCAAAAATAAAAACAGTAAAGGTTGTATCTCACTGGGCTGTGATCAGTTTGTCTTCAGGATGTCTTGTGCAGCCTTGATGTTTGAGCTTTGAACAAGTTTTTAAAATCTGAGACAGTTTTACTCTGAAAATAGTCACAGAAATCCTGAGTTTCAAGGACTACAACCCCGACTGTCCAGGTCTTAAAAACCAGGCTGATTATAAAAAATATTTAATGAAAAACTCTTTATTTCAAAGTGTGCTGCAGCAGATTAAATCCTAAATGTGGAGGCAGCTGCAAAAGTGGGTCCAACTCAAGCTGAAATAATGTGCACAGCCAATAATGAAGCTTTGAAGCCGTGTGCACAAAAAAAGGCAACTCAAAACACGGCCCCATGCCTCTGTCAGGTGTCGTGGAGACGAAGGCGAACCCAGAGCGCAGACTCATTTTAAAATAAAGAAAATAAACAAAACAAAAGCTGTCGTGGCAGCAAAAGCTAAACAAAAACAAAAGCGGAAAAATAACAGGGAGGACAGAGCGACAATGCAAATCCAAGGGACAGAGAAGCAATGAATCAGCGGTGAGTGGAGGAGATAACCGGGTTTTTAAGCACGGGAGGGGATTAGGGAAGTGGGCTCAGGTGGAATGATTACTGCAGCTGGGACAGGTGGAGATGGGCGTGGCAGGGAGACAAGAGAGTCACTGAGGAGGAGATAGGAAACAAAAGCACGAGTAACAGGAACCAAACTAAGACAAAGATAACTGAACACAACCAGAAAACATGAAGACAATAAACAGAATACAGAAAACCCAAAACCCGACAGGCTCGCTGGTTATTTGATTGCAAATACTCAGAAGTTGCCTGTTTTCTCACAATTTGTGTCACTAACTCAGGGGTGTCCAGTCCTGGTCCTGGAGGGCCACCATCCTGCAGGTTTTCCCTTGTTTCTCTGCTCCAACACACCTGATCTGAATCAATGGGTGATTAACAGGCTTCTGTAGGACATGAAGAGGTGATTTAACCTCTGAATCAGGTGTGTTGGAGCAGAGGAACAAGTAAAACCTGCAGGATGGTGGCCCTCCAGGACCAGGGTTGGACACCCCTGCACTAACTCGTCTCCAACAGTTGCAGATACCACCTCAAGTCTTAAAATGAACTAATTTACTTGTTCCTGTTTGTTGCTTCTCTGAGTTCTTCCTCTTTAATAAAGTTAGTTTCATGAACCCCCACTTGCTTCAGTCTGTTCAGGACAAGCTGTGCATCATATGTCGAGTATCCTTATAAACTATTCATCCCAAAGCACTGCCAAGGTTTCTGTGATTCTGCTCCCGTCGGGCCGAGCCATGCAGAAAATGTATGCGCTCTCATCGTTGTATGGTGCTGTAGATTAGCAGTCTGTGTGCCTTGGCCCGGTAGCTATGGGACATGTGGGCGAGGACAGGCTGGTTCAGGCTGCATGCACACAACACTGCCTCGACTCCACCGATAAATAAAGAAGACGTCATCCGCCATCTGTCTCAGGGAAATTCCTCCTTCGCTGCTCGGCAGTAAAAACAGAATATGAGATGATGAAAAGTGCACAGAGAGAGTTGAAGGCAGGAGCAGATGTCCCGGAAAGGTAAACACTCGCAGGTAAACACATCTCTCACCGCTCAAATTACTGCTTCTGTTTTGACGAGCTGCAAGGTAAAGAGCAATGTGTTGAGAGACGAACTCAAGTTATATTCAGGTTTAGTCTGGCCTACATACAGTGTAGTGCTATCAGCCTAACTAAACTTGGATTAGTTAAGCTGGTTTATTGTCTGAGAACCAAGGAAACTCAAAATCCATCAGTTAAAGGCTATAAACGCCAAAAATCTACAGTTTAATATAATTTGCAGTGTACATTTAGTCAGATTTGCCACTTTTATACGGACTCTAATTCAGAAGTCCCGCTCTACTCCGCTCTACTTGGCTCGGCTCGATAAAGAATGCATCGCGTTCACACCGGCCAGTTTGGTCGGTCGCAGAGGAACGCCTCCTCGTGTTGCGGGGGGCGGGGCTGCAGCGCGGGGGGGTGCGCTACGAAAACTTGGCGCCAGTTGTGTAAACAACAGAAGCATTATGGACAACGTTGGCCCTGTGTTGTTGCTGTTTTTTAAACTTATGGGGATTCTCCTGAGACTTCAGGAAGAGAGGCGCAGTGGAAGAAATGCTCTGGATGCCGCCATTGTTGCGCGGAGTAGGACAGCTGTTATCAGCCGGAGATTTCAGGCTTTACAGCTCCTTCAGCTGGGGGACAGACGGCTAAACGCTGCAGGGTAAGCTAACGCTGTTGTTTATATTCCTACCTTCGCTCTTTATGCTTGCATCTGGTCACACCCACGACCAATGAGGGAACAGGAGCTAAGCTTGCTCCGCCCACAAAGCAGGGCCGACCCAGCTGGCCCTACTCCGAAGCAGGGACCAAAAAAGCAGGGACCGGCCTCGAAAAAATGCCGGTGGAAACGCGCGCAAAGCAAGCGGAGTAGTGGAGCCGGGACCTTTAGAGCCGGTGGAAAAGGGGCATTTGTGGGTCAGTTGTGCATTAGTAACCTAATTATCACCACCACTGAAGGCAATAACGAGGGATAAGGTTGTTGCTGGTGTTTGTGTGTCTGACCAGGTGTGTTTATCTGTCTGCAGTGTTAGCAAAATATCTTCAAAAATCTGTGGAGGGATTTTAATGAAACTCTCAGAAATCATTGCATGTACATCAGCCACAGCTAAGCAGCCTCAGCAAACACAAAATTCTCTCTGACTCAGATCAGTTTTGCAGATACTGAGCTCAGATTTAGTGTGGTAGTCACCTCAACAATCCTGCCTGAGGTCAGCTTACAAGGTTTCAGATATAACTCTGTCATTTCCCAACATCAGATGATCTCAGCCTAAAAGTCTGGAGAGGTGGCGGGTGATATGCATTCCTTTAAGGAAGGCTAGGCCTTTCATTTATATGTTGTTTTTTCTGGCTGTTTTATTTTATAGATCTTGTGTTTCTGGTTCTTTCCAGTCAGAAATCAGAGCTTGGATTTCTGAGTCATGCTCACCTGTTGTCCATTTTCTCATCAATCCCCTCAGTATAAAAATATAGTTTATTTACTTTTGGATTTCCTGTTTCTTCAGAAGTTTAATTTCTAATTCTTGTGTCAGCATTCGTGCTAAAATATGCATTTAGATCTATTTCTGTCTTCCATAAATATATATATATAATACATGTCTGGTGCTGTATCTTTTTCACAGCCTTTTTTTTACATAATCTAGGTGTTTTTAAACGGTGGCAACAGCTTTCCATGTTTGTGTTTGTTTTGAGGCTTTCCAGCAGATCCCTCCAGCACTGACTCATAGTGTGATTAATGTGTCTCCCAGCAAACTCCTGAGCTCAGGTGAAGTCTCCGGGGAATAAAGTCACCAATCCTGCTGCTGATTCTAAGCTTTCATGGACAGGATGTGCTGTCCACACCGAGTGCATCAGGCACAAACATGCTCAGACCCTTAACGTTTGCCTCCAGCTTTCACTTTTTGCACAACATGAAGCCAGTTTTTAAAATGATTGTTACTTCCGGCTTGTATTATCAATCAATCAATCAATCAAATTTTATTTGTATAGCACATTTCAGCAGCAAGGCATTTCAAGGTGCTTTACATAATTAAAAAACAAAATAAAAACAGCATGTGACAATGAATAAACAGTAAGAAAGAGACAAACATCAAAACCCCGCACTCTAACCCTAATTTAG
>NC_051438.1:28210847-28212504 GCF_001649575.2 Kryptolebias marmoratus | reverse complement strand
TAAACCGTTCAGTGTTTTATAAACTAACAACAGTATTTTAAAGTCTATTCTTTGAGCTACAGGGAGCCAGTGTAGGGACTTTAAAACTGGTGTTATGTGCTCTATCTTCCTGGTTTTAGTGAGAACACGAGCAGCTGCGTTCTGGATCAGCTGCAGCTGTTTGATTAGTGCTACGTTAAAACCTTTCAGGTAATTCTCTGAATGCAGATATGTCAAATTTAGCATGAGAATGGACCAAAAATGAGATGTGTTCATTTGAAAATGTGTTGGGGACCTAATAGACAGGTTACCTGGCTCTGATTCAGTGAATTTTTAATTCTGCAACAAGCATTTATCTTCTTCTTTTATTCCAACATTAAAAGCAATTAAAAAAATAAAACCTGAAAAGGAAGAATGGCTTCTATAGTATCTCTTCTCCCCCGTTTGAAAGTTCTCGTTTTTATTTGTAGCATTTTCTTGGTAAACACCGGCTGCTCAAAAGGTCATAAACAAAAGAGGAAGCCTGTTTACAGAGCTGAGCAAATATCCTGCGTGAGATCCAAGCCTCGGAACAAAAAGCTCTTAAAATAAAGGCCTGAAAGTGAAACCAACGGGGCTCTGAGTTTACAGAATGAATTCGATGACGGGTATCTACGAGGGTTGTGCATGTCCGGTCTGTGTTTGATGAGATATGAATCAAAACTCTAATGATCCAATTCAATAACTGATACGATTTAGCCTTTAATCACGATATGACGTGATTCAGTACGAGTTTAATAAAATAATAATAATAATATATAATACAAAAACAACAAAGGAAATGTTCTACGTCAGCTGGTGATGCTCATTAAATCAGGTTTTGTTTTAAAATTACAATATACTTTCTTAAACCCTGACTCACAATTAATAAAAAAAATACACAAAAAGAATAAAGCTGCCAGCATCAAATGTGTTTAATACTCTTTCTGTAACTCAGCAGTGTCATTTCTACACTATACTGTGAGTAAAACATGTTAAACATTTAAATATAAAGTGATTTACAGCTTTAAGCACATTTTCAGTGTTTGTTGCTGTTAAAACCAGCGCTGCTGCTGCAGTTCTCCTCTTTGCCTTTAGGTGTCGCTAAAGAGCAAAATATACAGCTAAACAGCAGGAAGTGCATCCAGAATAAGAGCTGTCTGCTGTAAGAAATGAGTCGATTCTTCAATTACACTTTTACTTTTACACAAACCTGCTGCTGACTTTTAATCATTCAGACAGATCCATTTTAATTCAATTCATCCAATTTTATTGCCCATAAAATTTCAAGAATTGGAGACTTGTCATCTGGCTCTTAAATACACATATTTAGCATTTTATCGATACAAAGACTCAATAAACAGAAACTAGATTTAGATTTCTAGATCTAGATTTAATCCCACGACTGCATCGTTTACGTCCGTGAATCAGTACAGATCTGTTCATCTTTAAATCCCTGGTGCTTTTTGTCCATCCATCCATCTTCTTCCTCTGATCCTGGGTCGGGTCGCGGGGGCAGCAGCCTAAGCAGGGAGACCCAGACTTCCCTCTCCCCAGCCACTTGGTTCAGCTCCTCTGGGGGAATCCCAAGGCGTTCCCAGGCCAGCCGAGAAACATAGTCCCTCCAGAATGTCCTGGGTCTTCCTCTGGGCCTCCTCCC
>NC_051438.1:28191730-28210409 GCF_001649575.2 Kryptolebias marmoratus | reverse complement strand
ACCCTGAGATACTTAAACTCCTCCACTTGGGGCAGGACATCTTCCCCGACCCGGAGAAGGCACTCTACCCTTTTCCGGCTCAAGATCATGGCCTCGGATTTGGAGGCACTGATCCTCATCCCGGCTGCGAACCACTCCAGTGAGAGCTGTAGATCACGGTCTGATGAAGCCAGTAGGACCACATCATCTGCAAAAAGCAGAGATGCGATCCTAAGGCCACCAAAACGGATCTCCTCAACACCTTGGCTGCGCCTAGAAATTCTGTCCATAAACGTTACGAATAGAATCAGTGACAAAGGGCTTTTTGTCTACATTTAAATGTTTCTGACAGGAAGGAGGGAAGGTTTATTAGTCTGTTTCTCTCGCTTCATGCTGAGCTTATTTAATAAATCAGAAGACCTCCTGATAATAGCAAGAAAGTCTTAATCAAACCTAATTTCTGGCTCAACAAGCAGAAGTTTATTTTGAAACCTCTCCAACCTGTGGACCGTGTTGTCCTGTGTGGAGCAGCCAGTCAGATTATTGTTTTAAAGAGAAACGGGATAAATCAGAGGTTGCTATGAGGCTCGTCTCAGCTTCGTTAGCAGCTGTGAAGCTGCCTCAAAGATTCAATTTAAGTAATTTATTCACTTATGGAAAGAAGGGTCAAAAGAAAGGCGAAGAAATACGACCTCAGAATTCATTAGACTTCCTGAAAACACACACTTACGGACACACAATTCATTTAAAAAATAAGCTGACTGCTAGTTTGACTGTCCTGACATCCTAAAGACTCACTGGAGATTAAAAAAATGACACAATAACACGAGTGTCATGCTGTTCGAAGAGAATTGCTCTTTCTATTGCCTGAGTGATTATGAGAGGGAATTGGCAGCTTTGTTATCAGGCCGATGCACAGTCTAGACATCAATGCCAATTTTTGTCCTGCGAGACAAAAGAGGAGATATGTGCTTCATTCCATATCGGCTGCAGCGACAGAGAGGCGCTTCCCAGAGGCCAGAAAAGCAGCACTAAAGCTCACAGATGGAAAACTATTGATGGAGATGACAGTCGCTGAGACTATATCAATTATATCATCCCACGCATCCAAAATGAGGAGGACACAAAACACTTAAAGCAACAAAAGATCTTAAACTTTAAGTTTTAATCCTTGGTAAAAGCAAACTGCAAGGATCTGAACAATTTCTATAACATTTACTCCCTTCATCTTAAACGTTTGTGTCTTTAAATTGCATAAAAACAGTTTTTTTTAACAGCCCAAATAAAATGGAGGGCTGAGCAGAAGTGACCCGACTCCTCCCTGACCAAACCACTGGGTCAGCCTGACAGGATAGATGCTTTTCTGTTTTAAAATTATGCAGCAGAATGACACGTTTTCTCAACATTTTGATGCACCACTGCCAATAATGCTGTTTATCTGACAAAATCAAAGGATTTACGTGCACTTATACACTAAACCACAAATATAAAGAAGTAAAACCAAAGAATATGAGGAAAAGTTGCCAAGACTTCAGTGATAACACTTCTAGTTTTTAAATGTGGAATTTTTTTTCATTATTTTGATGTCCAAAACATGGTAATCAGCTGTTTATTGACCAATGATTGGTACTGATTGTATGATTTAATGGGTTTATGGAGGGCAGATCCTCTTGTTCTTGTTAAACTCAGCTCAAAGCTGAAGGAAACCTGATAAGAAGATGTGACGAGGAGCATGCAAATGACTGAGACCACTTTTCATTGCTCCAATAATGGGATGCAAATGAAAAAGCTGCTAATTACTGAGGATTCTGGTTGAAGTGAAAATGGAGATGATATCAAGTCGTTCAACATAAGAAGTCTTGATTAGTTTCCTTTTCTTCCCCTCGAAGAACAGCGGCACAGAAAAAAGCTCTAATGTGGTTCGACATCAAAGAGATTTCAATTTGAGTCAAAGGGTTCGAGAACATTTGAGCCTTTTTAAAATGGCTGCATCGCCATCAGATCCTCACTATTTCACCAAAATTTAAGGGAAATTAAGAGTTTTTCAATGACACGATGCTATTTAAACAAATATTTGTTAATATAATAGAAATATATAACAAAAATCTGCTTCTTCAAGACATCCTCAAGTGTTTAAACTGGAAGTTGATGCTTTTTTTGTTACAACAACGAGACATAACTGATGAAACAGGCAGTCAGGACCGGTAAGTTTAGCATTTCTGCCTTGGATCTGCGAGGTCCCCACATCAGACTGAAGCTTTAAAAAATATTTAATATGTGGCAAACCCAGGGAGCCGAACCCTTCAACTTGTCGGGTGGAAACGAGGTTAATAAATATTAGAAACACGATGTTAGGAGGTTTCCTCACCGAGTCACTGATGGTTCATAAGAGCCTTCGTCTTCCTCAGTATCAGTCTGATTGAAACATGTAAAAACAAGTAAAATATGATTTTTCAGACTTTTTTCAAGAAACTAACTCCCTTTCTATAAGCCCTTCTTTATTTATATGATAAATAGGCTCCTAAAAGCTCATCTTTATTTATCAAAGTCACATACTTGGGTCTTTTTTTCACGAAAATGATCTCATAATGTCTTTTACTTTACACATCTGACCACCCACCTGCGACTTTGCTCAAACATTTCTGAAAAAGTAGCAGGTTTTATTGCTGTGTGTGAGTATTTCAACACATTATAACAATTAAACTTCTGTCAAACTAACTGAAAATCACAGTTTTCAGCTTTCTGGGAATATAAAGTTCCCTGTTTCTACATGAAGTGCTTCTTTATTAATCAGTCTGAGGACAACAAGAGAATTAAATAAATAGTTTTCTCTGCTGGGATGCAGAAAGCAGACATGCTCTTATTTTGACAGTGAGCAGAAGGAAAGCCTTGTGAGTGATCTGAGCTGATCTGACATCAGTTTACTCTCTTCCAGGTCTAAGTTAGCCTTCTCAACCATCTCCTCCGGGAGTCAAAGTGAGCTGCTCCTGCCTCGTGCCTAAACGTGTCGCGGCCGTGCGCGGGACGGTGCAGTTTATGAGGTCATGACCCGTGCACGGTCCAGGGTGCACGAGTCTTTAAGCGTCAGAAGGTGTCAGACCGTGTTTCTATTCTGGCTGCAAAAATTTGAAATAAAATCCCACATAAGCAGTGAACATAGAGTGTTTATATCAGGTCAGGATTATTTATATAGCGCTTTAAAAACAGGTTTAAAACTGCACCAAAGTGCTTTACAAGAACAACAATAACAGAATTTAAAAGGTAAAAATACTACTTCAATTAAATGCCAAGGAATAAAAGTGAGTTTTTAAAAGCAATTTGTTAGCAGATCTGATCTGGAAAGGTATATTATTCCATAAAATCGGAGAAGAGAAAAAGTCTGATCGGGTCCGAGGAACTGTCAATAACAGCTGATTATTTGAACGTAAAGTTCTCTGCACAGACTGATATAGGCTTTATAAGTTAATAAAAGAATCTTAAAATCTATACGATAAAAGACAGGTAGCCGATGTAAAGAGGCCAGTGTCGGCCTTATATGGTCGAGCTTCCTGGTTCCTGTAAGAAGCCGTGCCGCTGAAGTCACTGCATCTGAAGAATCACAATAATCCAAACGAGCCGTAATAAAGACATGGATCAGTCCTTCAAAGTCCTTGAAACAAAAGTAAGATTTAACTTTAGCTAAAAACTTGATTTAACGACAGAGCTGACCTGTTTATCGAGCTTTAAGCTGCTGTCAAACGTAAAACCAAGAATCCCAGCAGAGCTAAGGAACCAAGAACAAGACATGAACATTTTGTCTGAAGGATGCCTGTTTCTGACTCCTGGTTGTCGTTCCACATTAGCTGTTAATTCACCATCAGGCTGCAGTGTGTTAAAGACTTCTACTAACTGCAGGCTTTCACCACTTCAGCTGCAGCCAGACTTGTCAAACATTGTTTAAACCATGTAAAATGTGGCCCAGCTCTGTCCGCTCTCCATGATCAGAGAAAAAAACATTAATTTTCTTTCCTGTGCTCCTTCCTCTGCCAGCCGAGGTTAGTGACATGAATGAGTCAGCTCCACCATGCCCGCCGTCACACTCTACTTCCTATTCTTCCTCGATGACAATTAGATCCCAGCCTCTTTTCCCTCTCCTCCATTTTTCACCCCTCGCTGCTCCAGTTGTTCCCACGGTCTTTGATTTTCAGCGTCTCTCACTTCTGTTTCCCTCTCTTCGCACACGGCTGTTAAAATTCTCTGAATTAGGAAAGAAATGGCAGGGGCAGATCAAAAAGTGCTCCACCGCAAATGAAGGCTTGAAGAGAATCCAATGCTGACCTAAATTCTCAGATTGCTTCTTAGGTTTTTCTTTTTGCATGAGAACTTCAAAGAGCTGTTTGAGAGTCTGGGGACCGGTCGCCTGGTGAACATCAGACCTGCAGGAATACTGAGCCCAGCCGGGAAGTGTGCCGAAGCATGTGGCGTCTCTGAAAACGAGTGAAGAGCAAAGCATGTTGGGACTCGTTATTCTGCAGCCAGTCCTAGTTTTCAAATATAACTGAGAAGTTCGACCGGCAACGCTTGTGAAACTGGAGGTCAGGAGAAAAATAAGGGTCATTTTCTGAGAAAAGTCTGACGTTCTCACAGACCTTTGATTTCTGAATTTCTTAGATTTGGAGCTTCGTGTCTTTCTTAGCATGAATAATGCAGGGAAGCCTGAAAAGTCAAATCAAAGGCTGTGTGGTGAAGAAAGCTCAAGCTTCTGCTTCTTTTCATCTGGATTCCTCTCAACTACGCCCACTTATCGCTGACACGGGGTGACAAGTAGGAGTTGCCTTTTTCTTTTGGACTCAAGTGGGAGTGAAACAGGTTGTTTATAAATAGGTTAAATGAGGAAAATAAGAACTTTAATGAGACAATGAAACAATCATTTTGAAAGAATTCAAGCTGCATATGTGTGGTCACAACAGAAAATGCTGTTATGGAAAAAACAGCTAACAAATTGGATCAAGTCAGTGTTTTTCCTGCAGATATCTGCAAAGAATCCTCTGCAAATCAACAGCTTTTCAATAAAAATCAGTCCAATCAATACCAATCATCTTTCTTCATGATTTTCTACTGAGAAGTTCCCAAATTCTGTCAAACAGCTGGTTAATTTAACATAGTTTTCTGTTAGATTTAGTTCACTAAACACTGAAACTGAAAATATCACATCATTCCGAACCAGATCCTTCAGATTTTCTGTTTGAATCCGTTCCTGAGATGAGTTATTAAGTGTAAATTTAACACTTTCTTGTGAACAAACAAAAGATGCATCCTGCTTTAAATTGCATCTATTGGGCAGAAGCTGATAAGGAACGAGGTGAAGTTAAGGTTTGACCTTTAAACATGATCTAAAATTATATTTTATAAGTCAATAAAGTCAGCAAGCATAAGATGTATTCCCCTACAGAGTCAGTAAACAAAAGGTGCTTCTTTTCTTATAAAAGGAAGAGAGAAATATAGTACAGATACAGAGAAATAAAACAACAAAGAGGTTTAAAAAGCAGCCGATTATGTTTTTGGATGCGATAATATTTAAATTTCTTTTTGCTCTTCTTCATATGTTCCAGCAACTATAGCATCCACAGTTGGGTTACAAACAAAATCCCAATAAAGCAACAAAAATCATCTGTCTGTGAATAAATCTGCACCAAAAAAGGGGTTTTTTTTTAGTTACAGGGTGTTGCATAATTTCAGAGTTTTCTAAAGCTGAAGAAATCAAGCGAGGCTGCTATTATTGCGACGCTCTGATTCACCGTCTGGATCAGCTCCATTGTGTTTTATTACCAGTTGTCATTTCTCTTCGTGATGAGATGATGAACAGGTCAAAGGAAGAACATCACCCAAAACCAAAACGGGTATTTTTCTGCATCTGCCTGAAACTACAGAAATCTCACCCTCTCAGATTTTTATTTAATTTAAACAAAATTCAACAAATATGGACTCAGTGCAAGCAGTTGGCAGGAGTTGGTGTAGATCAGCATCATCTGAGTCACGCAGAGCTTCACAGTTCTCCGTTCTAACTACACTTTGCATGGCTGGGAGAGGGATTGGTACGAATCGCATTTTCATATTTCACACCCTCGAGAAGCTCCAGAGCCGCACGGATCCGGTCCACGGGTGACGGCGTGGCGGCCGGCGTGATCTCATGTTTGAATAATGCTGTTGGTTATCGCTGATATCAGATTTTCCCCATGTGATCGATGAGTAGACTCGGGGGCTGGCAGGGGAGGAGTGATTATGCATCGTGGGAAACCTTGAATCCATCGGGCTAATTTGCACGCCGAAGCTCTCCGAAGCCATCAGGAGGCGCAGAAGATTGAGCGTTATAGCTGCTGGTATTAGCGTAGAATCAGGAGGTGAAGCCGCAGCTAAAAAGCAGAACTTGGGATTGAGAGGGAAGCAGAGCCTTGGATCTCAGGGATCCATCCCCCGGATAAACCTCAGTGAGCGTAGGTCCGAGAGGTTGGAAGGTGACAAAAAACATCCCAGAGTTCAGACTTTAATTCAAGGAATGCCTATCGCCCGCCGCCTTTCATCAACATCCTGTGAGATTTATTTCTGCTTGGAATAAATTTTAGGGATGACTCTCAGCTACTATCATCCCAACATTTATCTCAAATATCTGTAAAACTGGCTGAGTTGTTGCCATTTTTGTTTGGCTGTGGTGGCCATCTTGAACTGAGTTGAGTCCAGAAATCTTTCAGTTCATGTTCATCTACAGCAGGGGGGTCAAAATTAAAAATTTGGTCCTATCCAAGGGCCAATCACGATCAATATTTATTAAAAATTACATAAATTAATTAGTTTTAGATGTATTATGTCAAATCATCCATAAAAAATATCAATAAACTTTTCCCAGTTACAGATTATACAGAATTTAGAGCAAACAGACTTTAATGAACACAGACAAATAGATCAAACTTCAAAAAGCTCATCATTAGCTGTCATTTCTTACGCCTCACTCAGCTTTTAAATGAAGTTTTTAACATTAAAACAGACAAAAACCTGATCATACAGAAATGAAAACTATATATTGTTGGCTTCTAAGTCACTGTCAGAGAAACTAATTAGGCTCAGATTTTTAATCAAAATAAGAATCAGAGACTCGATCTGAACCAGACTAGAGGGCCGGATGAAACGTTACAGAGGGCCGGATCTGGCCCGCGGGCCTTGAGTTTGACACGTGTGATCTAATGATTGCTTTCTGAAAGTCTTATTGAAGTCCGTCCAGTGAGTTATTTTGCTAACAGACAGGCAGCGTCGACTCATAGTTAATGTCAAAGTTTGAAGAACAGATTTCACTCAATCAGCTACTCCCATAACAAATTTGAGCTCAATATCTGTAAAACTGACTGAGTTGTAGTCATTTTTGTGTAGCTGTGGCGGCCATCTTGAATGGGATTGAACAGGACTCTGCATTGGTTCATTAATCTATAAATTTCATGTTGTTTCAGTTCTTCTTCCAAATGGTAAACAAGGTGGTAAGTAAAGAAACCAGAATAAATAGTTGCAGTTTGTAACGTCCTCTGAGGTTAATTTCCTTCACGGCTAGCTGACGATAAAATGCTGAAGGCTGATGTTGCTGCCCGGTGTGTAACTTCACGGGGTTCATTTCTCCTCATTTCAAAGCCTGAAAGCGTGACAGACGTGCATTTAATCCTTACATCCAAGCGAGTAGGGGCGTCATCAGTTCCCAGAGATCGTACGGAAACAGAATGAAATAAAAGCCGTGTTAGAAGGTGTTGTTGCCCGTAACAATCCAACAGCCCGTCTGCTGAACTGCAGATGGGGGTTTTTATTGCAGAAGCTATAAAAGAGCGGCATTAGCATCTTTAACCTTGTGGGAAATGCTGGTGTGGAAAATGCAAATGTAGTCTTAAACATTCCTCCTGGTTGGATTAAAGACGCTTTTTCCTGCTTGAAGAATCTGAAGCAGGAGAAAAAAAAAACATGTCAGAAATGTGACGAGACGCAGCGTGTGACAGGATGTAGACCTGTTATTCAAAATATGACGAGTTCAGGTTTGTTATCTCCGCATCCAAACAGGGTGAGGAATCTGTTAATTAGTTAACCTGTTAATTAGCGCCGCTGCGAAGTCAGATGTGACAGAAGTCACATCTAAGCTACGTGAAACGTGCAATTAAAATGTGAAAAAAAAACGTGCAAAACAAGAAAAAAATAATAGTTTGCTTGTCAGACATTTTGTGGAAACGTTCATGTCACCATTTGCAGTTCATGTTATCCATTTGTAATTAAAAAGTTTTTTTTATTTAAAAAATAATTTTCTTTTAGACATTCTTTCATTTTAGGTTGTTAATTTTTTTTAGCTACTTTCAATTTCTTTCAAACAAAATGATCCGAATCAACATTCAGCTCCTTAAAGAGTTAAACAGTTTTTTATTTCTGTCACATCTGACACAAACATAACCCTGACAGAACAAAGCAAACAGCAGCAGAGCACAACAACCCTGAAATAATTAGATGCTGAACGGGTCTAATTAATGGGAACATGAACCGCAGTGACCTCCCTGATTAGACTGACTGACAGGCAGAACTGAAGCTAACTTTCAAATAAACAACCCTGAAAACTCTTTGTTCTCATGCAGATTTTAAAAAAAAGTTAAAAAAAAATCTTACTTTAAACCAAAAGTACCATTTAAGATTCTCACATTACTTTCTTACCTGCTTAACGCAGCTCTGTACGAATAAATAAATAAATCTATGTTTGTTTGTTTTATTTACAAACAACAAAAACAAACAATAAGCATTAAAGAAATTTCACTAAGATATAAATTTGTGCAACAACCGAGCTAAAAGCTGCAAAAAAGTAGCAAATTGCTAGCTAAAAGTAACAACAAGCTAGCTAGAAGGTAATAGTAGCAAAAAGAGTAGGTAAACGTAGCAGAAAGCTAGCTTAAAAATAACAAAAAGCTTTAAGCTTTTATTTAATCTTTTAATATTTTTATAAAGTACTAAAAGGCAGGCAAAGTGCTAAAAGTAGAAAAGGCTAGCTAAACGAATCCAAAGGCTCGCTAGAAGCTAAAATGAACAAAAAGCTAGCTCAAAGCTAAAAGTAGCAAGAAGCTAATATTACCAAAAAGCTACATAGAAGTAGCAAAATGCTATTTAAAAGCTAAAATGAGCAAAATTCTAGCAGAAAGTAGCAAATTGCTAGCTAAAAGTAACAACAAGCTAGCTAGAAGGTAAAAGTAGTAAAAAGAGGAGGTAAACATAGCAGAAAGCTAGCTTAAAAATAACAAAAGGCTTTCTAAAAATATTGAAAGATTAAATAAAAGCTTAAAGTACTAAAAGGCAGCCTAAATGCTAAAAGTAAAAAAAAGGCTAGCTAAACGAAAACTGAAGGCTAGCTAGATGCTAAAATGAACAAAAAACTAGCTCAAAGCTAAAAGTAGCAAGAAGCTAATATTACCAAAAATCTACATAGAAGTAGCAAAATGCTATTTAAAAGCTAAAATGAGCAAAAATCTAGCAAAAAGTAGCACATTGCTAGCTAAAAGTAACAAAAAGCTAGCTAGAAGGTAAAAATAGCAAAAGGCTACCTAAAAGTTAACAAAAAGAGGAGGTAAACATAGCAGAAAGATATCTTTAAAAAAAACAAAAGGCTTCATAAAAATATTAAAAGATCAAATAAAAGCTTAAAGTATTAAAAGGCAGGCTAAATGCTAAAAGTAGAAAAGGCTAGCTAAACGAATCTGAAGGCTAGCTCAAAGCTAAAAGTAGCAAGACAGTAGTCACATGCAAAAAGCTACATAGAATTAGCAAAATGCTATTTAAAAGCTAAAATGAGCAAAATTTTAGCAAAAGGCTAGCTAAAAGCAAACTGGTAGCTGGTAGATCTCCATGTGTTTCTGTGGGGAAATATTTGAAAATAAAGTTAAATATTTTGAAAAGTATAATAGTTTGGCCCAAACGTATGAGACGCATTCTGTCCTGTTAATGTTTAAACAATAAATGGATATAAATAATTAAAACAATACATTAAGACAACATAAAACATTACTTCAAATAACATTAGAGCTTTTCTACAAGTTACAAACATGAAAAAATATCCATCAAACAATCCACACACCTACGTTTGAGAACCACTGATCAATTCTAACGTTTGGTTTAGTTTTACAGCAGCAGAAGCTGCCGGTAGCTTCAGATTCTGTTCGTCTGAGCCACGGCGAGGACTCCCGAGTCCTCTGGATGGAGTTAAAATTAGAGGAGCTGTAGGTGCCGTGATGAGCAGCGAGACAACGAGGATTCTTCTTCTTCATGAGAACAGGCAGGAGAGGTGGGCTGAACTCCTGGCTGATCGAATGAAAGAGAATCTGTGGGAAGCAGAAAAGGTTTGAACACGAGAGGATCCGAGCCGTTGTCTTAGCTGCTGCCGGTTTCTTTTAATTCTATATTTGTGTTTAAATCCAACAGGAAGGCTTGAAGATTGATGCTCGTCCAGGTGTTCGTGTCGAGGAAACAGGTGTTATTTAGGCAGTTTGTCACTTAAATGTCTGGTGAACAATCAAAGTCTTCATGGAAATAAAAAGAACCAACATTAATTAAGAAACACGTCTACGATCCCACAAAAACAACAGACGAGATGGACAACAGATTTATTTCAGCTTCTTCAGACTCATGCTGCATAAATTAACTCTGAATTTAAAGTATTTACCTTCAGGGATAAATTAGTGAACTGTAGGAAAAGATCCCACTAATTTGGAAGGTTTTAATCTTTTTTCATGAATCTAAAATATGCACGCTTTTTTATACATTTCATTTTTGCTCATTTGCTGAGAATTTGTTTAGTATTTTATTTAAAAAGCACCAATATTATTAAACAACAAGCATATATCTGGTGTTTTACATTACTGTAAAATGAAGCTGCTTGGTTTTAAAAACTAAAATATTGAATATATTCTTAAAAGTCCTTTATTTAACGTATTCCTGCTCCAGCCTATAAGTCTAAAGTGACATGTAAATTCTTTAAGTTGCAGCTGATGAAGGACCCTGGACTCATCCTCTTCTTACAGAAAAATGATGTTTAAATCTGTGTCTGTAACAACATCCTGACACTGAAAGCTGCTGCTTATTTCATGCTTTAAATCCAACTTTAAAGGTGTTTAAAACACAATCACTCTTGTTTTATTACAGTTCTGCAGCTCAGATTGGTGCCGTTCATAAGTTTGATCTTTATTCTGGAGGAGGGACGAAGACGCAGCCTGCCGCACCGTCACCTGCATGACTCATTACTGCAGGGACTGCAGAATAATTGCAAATGAAATCAGTAACTGTTCTCTGCGACCGAATGAAACGGATTCAACTTAATTGACAAAAAGATGACGCCGTTAGATCAAAGTCCCACACAAAACGTGCAATCAGATAACTGAGCGACAAAACAAATACGGTTCGATGAGTAACAGCACGCAAACATTTTCTGTACTTTCTGAATAACGTTTGTGGGGCTGCAGAAGCTCGGTGGTCGGCGCTGTGGTCTCGGGATCCGGTCCAGATCTTTCGTTCGAGTTCTCTTTCTCCTGAAAAAAACACTTCCTTTAGTGTTTCCTTCAAGTTTTTAATGAATGAGACGCTGGAAAGCACCGCCTTGCTGGTGTGACCTGCTCTCTGGGTGTCCTGGTGTCCTGCATGTCCTGGTGTCGGACACAGAGGTGATAAACGTGGACCCTGTCCCTGCTCGCTCATCACTGGACTCTGTGAGTCTGTCTTCTGTTGATAACGGTTTTAATGGCTGATAAAGACATCCTCAGAGCGTCCTTGCACGCTGTGAGGATGTCTGAATCTGGGAAAAGCTGCGGGGACACTTCACATCTCATCAAGGTGTCCTCGCTGTTTCACTTTTATTCTTTAACGCTAACATGATGACATATTTATCCTCTGCTGTAAATGTTCTGGGTGTTCATTCGTAGTAAAATCAATCCTATCAGTTTCAGACTGAATCTACAGTTTAAACCAAACTAGATCATGATTCAAAATGGCTGCCACAGCCAACTGGCCTTACAAACAAACATGGATATAACACAGCACATGTAGACGGTCTAAGATCTTTGTTTAAATTTTATCATTAATTATTTGAATTGTTTTCATTAAACTTTCAGGAAATAATCATTGGAGGCACATTTACAGCTGATTAACTTTCAAACTCAAGTCAGTTTAAGATGGCCACCTCAACTAATCAACATTTGCCAACACAAGCATGTCTGTAAGTCAGTCAGTTCTGCAGAAACGGATGCTGTGGTAGCTGAGAGTCATCCACACACATCCTCTGAGGGTCATATCATTCTGACGAGCAGTAGCTCAGATCTGTCCTCTGTGGAGGACATTTATAAACCTGAATATTTCCCACCCACTATATTCTACTGAACTATTGCCCCTTTTACACGGGTCCTAATTCAGAAGTCCGGCTCTACTCCGCTCTACTCGGCTCAGCTCTATAAAGAATGCATCGCGTTCACACCGGCCAGTTTGGTCAGTAGCAGAGGAACGCCTCCTTGTGGAGACAACGAAAGCGCTATGGACAACGTTGGCCCTGTGTTGTTGCTGTTTTTTAAGCTTATGGAGATTCTCCCGAGACGTCAGGAAGAGAGGCGCAGTGGAAGAAATGCTCTGGATGCTGCCATTGTTGCGCGGAGTAGGACAGCTGTTATCCGCCGGAGATTTCAGGCTTTACAGCTCCTTCAGCTGGGGGACAGACGGCAGAAACGTTGCAGGGTAAGCTAACGCTGTTGTTTATGTTCCTACCTTCGCTCTTTATGCTTGCATCTGGCCACACCCACGACCAATGAGTGAACAGGAGCTAAGCTTGCGCCGCCCACCCGGCTGGCCCTGCTCCGAAGCAGGGACCAAAGAAGCAGGGACCGGCCTCGAAAAAATGCCGGTGGAAACGCGTGCAAAGCGAGCCGAGTAGAGTGGAGCCGGGACCTTTAGAGCCGGTGGAAAAGGGGCAATACTCCTTTTGCTGTCCACAGAGGATATTTGGGAATCTCAGTGATACCAAATGTGAAAGGGGGAGGCTAATTATCCTACAGAGATTTGGGAATTTAAAAGAAATTGTGCTTGGACATTTATTCTTCCTGGTAGTCAGGAGGATATCTGGTAATACTGCATGAGGTGGTGCGTCGTGTTATTTTGCGTCACGTCTGTCGTCCCTCAACAAAAGATGATCTGAGACATGAAAGGTGGCGGGCGAAACAACACTCGGCCTTTAATTAGCAGCTGCTTTCATTGAGTTACGGATTAGATGTGGCGTCTAACTGGACTCTGTGGTCTCCATGTTGCATCGTTACTTTTTCCAGGCGTATGTATAATAAGATGTCATACAAAGTGCTAATAAGTGTATATATTTAGCCATGCATAGAAAAGATAATCCTGCAAACAAGCTGAACAAGAAACTATGTTATGAGGAGTTTTCTCTCATGCACTTTATTCTCAGGGTATTTAGAGTTTTGAACATGAACGTGTTGGTTGTTTTTGTGTTTCATGGAAGCAAACTTAAAGGGTTTTTCTTTTGTGCAGAAAAAGAAAAAGGAGCCAAGCATCTTGAGTGGGGTCAGTGGAGATTTACCTGAGCACCATCCGACAATAAAAGAATCTTTTCTTTCTTTCTGTGCAGGCTGAACATTTTCAGTTCTCTTCCAACGTTTTGTTTGGGCTCGCCAAGGACAGCCGTGCTCCAAAACTCCTGACCAGTAAATAGCCGTGGCGAGCGCGAACGGCTCGGTGTGAAAAGTGACTCAGTGCTGCTTTAACAAAAGATCTCTTTAAGGTGTGCCGCTGAGAAAACCTCGAGTGGGAGTTAAAAACAGCCACGGATCTTTTAAAGCATCACAATGTAGTCATGACTTCTGCTTAAACTTGAAGAAGTTGGCAGCCTTTTTTTTTTATATTAATATTTTTATCACATTTTCAACGCCTACACTTCAGCATCACTGTTCATCCAGCTGGAGCCAAACTGACTAACTACACACTCCAGATTTAATGAGGTTTATGGTTAGAGGAAGACTAACTAAACCACACGTGTCAAACTCAAGGCCCGCGGGCCAGATCCGGCCCTCTGTAACATTTCATCCGGTCCTATAGTCTGGTTCAGATCGAGTCTCTGATTTTTATGTTGCTTAAAAATCTGAGCCTAATTAGTGAAGTTTTCTCTGACAGTGACTTAGAAGCCAACAATATATAGTTTTAATTTCTGTATGATCAGGTTTTTGTCTGTTTTAATGTTAAAAACTTCATTTAAAAGCTGAGTGAGGCGTAAGAAATGACTGCTAATGATGAGCTTTTTGAAGTTTGATCTATTTGTCTGTGTTCATTAAAGTCTGTTTGCTCTAAATTCTGTATAATCTGTAACTGGGAAAATATAATTGATATTTCTATATGAATGATTTGACATAATACATCTAAAACCAATTAATTTATGTAATTTTTAATAAATTTTGATCGTGATCGGCACTTGGCTCGGACCAAATGTTTATTTTTGGCCCCCTTGTGTCACTGGGTTTGACAAAAACTATATTTTATTTAAATTAACCAAAAGGTGCTACGAGGCAGGAGATTCAAAGAAAACCAGGACTGCATCATTTCTGTCTCTGCAGAGGTTTTATAGACATATGTTGGTGATTTAGGGGGAAATATGACTTTCATTTGGTTGAAGGGATTAAAAAAAGGAGAATACAGCCAATATTTTCAGAGTTCTTCCTCCCAAACTGGGTCAAACCGCCCTCGGTCCCCTCGGTGGTCTGTCCTCTGGGTTTTGGGACCACCGTCCTGTCCAGCCCGGGGCAGGAGGTCGATGGAGACGGTCTTTGAGCTGTTTTAATCGTTCATATATCAAAACGTTCAGCTCAGGCAGGAGACGGGTGCCAGGACTTTTAGTTTTTGTGACTTTTACACTTTTCAGAATATTTACCTTTATTTTAAAGTATTTTCCCCCTTTAACTGCATTAAGATCTCTTCAGCTCCCTTCAGAAACGTTGTTGTCTGTGACTGCCTCAGCTACAGGCTCCGATTTAGTCTTTTTCTGCTACTTTTAGCTTTTAGCTAATCTTTTGCTGCTTTCAGCTGTGTTTAGGATACCTCATTGCTCATAATTAGGTATGCACATTTTATTTTTGTTACAGAGTTTTAATTTCATATTCTCTTATCTGTTGAATTGGAAAACAACGTAAGTCACGACTTTCCCTCCTCTCATTTCTACTTTCATTTTCTGCTCAGTTTATATATTTTACCTCAGACACCTCAGTGCTCCACAGCAGATCCTTCTTGTGACGTTTAGCTGAAAACCTGCAGGACAGCTGCAGCTGGAGGACCTTTTAAACGCAGAAACCCGTATGACCTCCAGGCTTCGTGGAGGGAACGAAGGCTGTGCTCGTTGTTCTGGTTCTGCAGAAGCTCATGATGCTCCTGAAGCTTCTCATGCTTTTCTCACACTCTTTAAATTCAACGCCGGCCTTTATGTAACTACTCAGAGTCTAATCCACCTCTTGACCCAGCCATCCAGAACTTCCAAAACTTCTTCTTCTTGATCCCTTTTTTCATTTCCACGCTTCTTCCCACTAAGCCTTTTCTGACTACAAAATTAGCCCCCAGGCCTCAGCTGACCTAAAAATTTCCTTCCAAGCTGCAGCCAGTTAGCACACATGGCTGCTTCTCAGTATTTATGATACTCAAGTCATTAAAACAGGTTTGGTTTTGGAGTTTTAACCAGTGGAAACCCATCCACTTCTCGTTTAACACACCTGTGTTGAGGATTAAGCTATCTAATACACACGAGGATCATCGTTTGGCTTTTCCTCAGCAGATTCACAAACAAGCTTTTTTAAATAAATAATCTTGGCATCTTATCCAAACATGTCAAACGGCGGCTGAACCCCCAACCTGTGATCTCACACATCAAGTTAAATGTAAAATAAAATAATAAAAAGATTAACAAAAACAGGCGTCAGGAAGCAAAAACAGGCAGGTAAATAAAAAATAATAATTTATAAACTAGAACAAACTCTGCTGAAGCAGACTGAACTAAAACTAAAGACAATAAAAGGTCTAAGATGAGAATAAATTAGTTTTATTGTAATAGAAGAACATATTTAAATCTGCTGCTCCTTTGATTTGTAAAGTTTTACGATTAAATATAAGTCGATTTTTTTAGATTTTGGTTTGAGATCGTTTCCCTTTAAGACTTTATCTACAGAAATATTTACAGATTACATCAGATTAGTTATTTGTCCTGGTAGGAAATGTACAAAAATCTGATTTTTTGTGTTTCTCTGCTGTTTAACATCCTGAATCATTTATGAAACATCAGATCTGTGCATCTGGACTGACCTCTGATTAAAGTACTTTAGACTTTTCGTTTCTTTGTTTTTTCCTGACTGACACTGAGGCGCTCGTCTCATATTTTAGAGTTTTCTGGTTGTAACATCCCCAGACTCCACAGACTCCGAGGCTTTGGGGGAAAATGGCCATCACAGACATCTACACAGAAACTTTGTCTTAATCAGACGAGATCAGTCATGTGGAGGTTCGGGAGAGGAAATGTAAATTAAATCACATCGTATGAGGATGACTGAGATCAATAACCAAGAGATAAATACAGAAAGCCTAAATGTTGGATATTTTATGATAAAAACAGCCAAAACTCATGAGAATGCTGGACTCATTCACTCTGGTTGGCATCAAAATCAAACTGAAGAACCGAAAATGAGTTAAAAATAAAAAGGAGGACAGTTCTGGTCTCATTGTGGTTAAAGTATATGTTCAACAAGAAATACCTCAAAGTAACCTTTGCTTTTATGTTTATATTAAAGAGTAAAACTCCTGCATTACATCCCAAGAGTTAACTCATTTTGTAAACTGAGACAGAAATCTATATATAAAACTTTAACAGGGTTATTTGTTGTGATTTGAAGAGTTTCTCTGTTCAGCAGAAGAATTTATTATCCCCGAGGTGATGAAGGATATCCTCCCTCTCCTCCCGTCCAGCACTTCCACTCCGCCCTCAGGCACAGCATCCAGGAGCAGAAGATTTAAAAGTTGTTTATGTGAACATCACTGCCACAGAATCAGGCTATGAATAATGTAACTTGCATGGAAAGCATGTTATTTCCTGAGAATAATGAGATTACAGCAGAAGAAGAAACACGGATGACCAGAATAATGGGCTTGAAGAACAACATTTAAACTGTTTTAACACTACGTCAGATAAAGACCTAAAGGTCCTGTTCTTAATTGTTATTCCTAAATAAATAAATTGTCCTGATTGGAATTGAGAGGAGCTGGGATGCAGGTGAAAATAAGAAGCGGTCAGAAACCCAGGAGCAAACTAAAAAACAACCAAAGCTATCAGCTCGGCTGCAGGGACTGAGGAGCAGATGTAGAGGGTCGGCTAATCGCTGCAACGAGGAGCAGGTGAGCCAAACGAGACGATGAGCTGCAGCTGTGAGGCTCCAAGGAACCAGGAGAACCGAGGAAACTGAAAACACCGAACTCATGAACATATCTGAAAACAACGAGGAACGAATAAATCAACAAAAAGAGTTGAATCTGGTGTCAGAGGAGCTAAACTGGATCCAGGTGTGTTTAAGGATTAAAACTGGATCCTAATCACTTTAAAAACATGACTTCAGTAGCTTGAATTACTATGAAAATAAGTTTTAAAACAACATTATTATAAATGATTTTACAGCTCATTATTATTAAAGTCAAGTCAAATTTATTTATATTACACTTTTCAGCAACAAAGTGCTTCACAACGTTTTACACACAAATACAGAGTCAAAAAACACAACAAGATCTAAAAAATGAGCTGGGATAGTCTGAATGAAATCATGAATCTAAATAAAACAAACACAAGATAAACTGAGGAAAACCAAACTAGGATGTAATGAAAGCTAGATTTAAAAACCTCAGCTGATCAGACATGATAACAACTAAACTAAAGGCTAACTAAGAGTTAAATATATTTTAATGAAAGTGACTGACTTCTGTCTGTGAGAAACAGTCCGATCATTCGAGCAAAAAGGAAAATAAACTCATTAATTTGTTTACCTGAATAATCCTGAGCAGCACCGAAGCCCAACATGCAACAAGTTTAATTCAAGAATGTTCCTGAAGACGTTCCTGCAGCTTTCCAAAGAAGAAACTGTTTAAAAATGATTGAAAGTCAATATTAAGAGCCACAAGAAGACGGCTGTGTGATCGGACAGATGTGCTTCTTCTTCTTTGTACCTTCTGAGGAGGCAAACCAGTCAGTGGATCCATTTTTAGTCAATTCAGTCAAATATTCCTGACAGTTAATAGCATCCAGCTTCAATGAGAGTCAAAGTTTTATATTAAAGATAGACATTACGTAGAACTGGAGCTTGTTCTGGAACAATATGGCCGTCTCAGGCCTCAGCAGGGAACTTTAAGCTTATAACTTCCTCATCAATCAATCCCTCCAGGATTTCGTGGGCATTTTTTGTGATTGTTGCGTCTAAAATGCCTGATTTCGCGGAGCATTTTCCTAAAAGTTTCTTTTTTTTTTTTACTAAAATCAATAAACAACCATAACTTTTAATATATAAACCAAAAATACTTCCTAGTTTTGTAAGATAATTCCCAACAAACATTGACATTCTCAAAAGGTGCTTTATTTGAGAACTTTGATAGCTTCTAAACTGAC
>NC_051438.1:28189669-28191490 GCF_001649575.2 Kryptolebias marmoratus | reverse complement strand
CACAAACCCACAAAGAAGAGACTAGACCGCAGAAACGGTGGAGAATCACTTTAGAAACAATAAATATTGGGTTAAAGTTGCGATTTCGCGGGGTTTGCTTGATTTTGCGTTAATAGTTGCGATCGCAACATCACGAAATCCTGGAGGGTCTGATCTCACAGAGCTCCTCTTTTCAATATAAGCTGTTTTTTTTTGTTTCCTGCGAGTTGGAAGTGAGCACAGAGTCAAGGGTTCAGGTTTCATCTGAACACTCTTCGAGCGCTGCCTTGTTTCTGGCCACTGAGCTGGAAACAAGGCAGCGCTCAGAGGGAGCAGCTCAACGTGCAGGCTGACGCTCCACACGCCCCTCTGCAGCTTCCTGCTTTTTAACTACTCTTTTACCTGCAGAGGTTGGAAAATCTGGGAAAACTTGGGGATCTAAACAATCAAACGCTGTCGTGGATTTTTGTAGCAGTTCTGTCAACCATAAACCATCTGAGTTGGATCTTTTTTGGGGGGAAGGGATGCATTTATAAAACAGGTTTAGAGGTTACAGTGAGGGAAAAACACAAGCTTTTTGTTTCTAATATCAAACATGTGGCAGCAAAGGCAATCTTTCCTTCAGCTGCTCTTGTTTTGGATCGTTTCTCCAGCTTGTCTGCAGAAAATCAATTTTCAAAATTCCGAGATCTTGGATGGCAGGGAGTTTTCAGGAAGAGGCTGCAGAAACGTCGGCGTGTCTGCTGCAGACAGTCCAGCACAAATACGTCTCAGAAATCAAAGGTAGTGGAAAGCAATTATCAGATAGTCTGAGCTCCACTCTAACTTCATTTCTCTCTGCATTATATTTTCTTAATAGTTGGTTTTCCATTTCCTGCTGTGGCTCAAACAGATGTTCTTTTGTCGTGAAAAAGCATAAAATTAATGCATCCATAATCAGAGAATTGATTGTTTTGGGATCAGAGAGTCGTGCAAACAATAACCTGCAGAAACATGAATGTTGTTCGGTTGAAAACACTGATGTCAAATGCAAAAGTAAAGCTTCATAAAAACCTCACTTAAAACACGTTTTTAAAGGTTAGTTCATCAGTAAAATCTAAGCTGAGTGTGAGGAAACTTTCCACCAAGTTATTTTTAAAGAAAATCAGAAAGTTTGTGATCTGAAGACGTGTTTTTTTTTAGGTTGATTTGTGCGTTTGCAAAGAAAATCCCAAGCAAAACAAATGTTACACTGAAGCGTTTGCCTTTGAGATTTGACAGCTGTGATGGCGCACACAAGCAGACTTTTCATGATTTTATTAAACATTTAGTGTTTTTTTTCTGCTACATATCAAGAATCTTTACTCTCGACTACAAATAGAGATTAATAAAGATATCTAATTTATAAAATCTACAAGTTTGACAAGTCAGGAGCGTATCAGATGGCGGTGATGGAAAACATCAAGCAGAGAATAAATAAAGATGCTATGAAGTGCAGCACAGAGCGAGGCTCAGTCTTTAGGTGTGACTGAGTGAACGTGGGAGTGTGTGTCTGCGTTGTTTCTTGGGTCCGGTCATGTTCTGACTCTGTGCATCCTCACACACACACACACACACACACACACACACACACACACACACACACACACACACACACACACAGGGCTGAGCCTGAGATCAACCACTCATTCTCCCCCTGCACATCAGCAACAATGAAGACCAAAACTGAATTAAAATAGAAGCATTTATTTAAAACAAGTGACTTGAATGTGTATATGACATGTATTTGTGTGTGTTTGTAAATCCATGGGGATCAGCCTCATCTGAAGCAACAGAGGACTCAGGGCACAACCATGATGACTC
>NC_051438.1:28184075-28189255 GCF_001649575.2 Kryptolebias marmoratus | reverse complement strand
CTTCTTCTTCTGCTCTTTATTTTAGCAGTAAGGTAGCAAAGCTGCGCTCTTCTTCGTAGACATTGAGTTTGGCTGCAGCTGCACACAGTTGCAGCGCCTCCTACAGGAAACTGGTGGAGCTACGCAGAGAACCACGCCGTTCAAAAGCTGCTCACACAGCTCATACTGACAGATATTCACTCCCTGCAGGGTCAACACAAAAACACTGATAGGTGTCGGGACAGAACGAGTCAGCTGACGCCTGCAGCCGACAGAAGAGCTTCAAAGGTTGGATTAGGATCCTCATTGAGTAATGACCTCATTTCCCTGTTAACCTTTTGTTCTCATGTCTCGACCTCGTCCCCGCGGTCTAAGTGGACGTTTTACACGAGGATGTAACTTCCTGCTGGAGATAACAAAGGCAGGAGCAGCGGCACAAACACAATCAGGAGAATTGCTCATATTAACTGCAGGATCTTTCATCTTCGGCTCTTGATCGGGACAATTGTTCTAACAATTGTGCTGCTCTTTCACAGGCCTCAAAATTAAAATACAAAGCAATATCTATTCAATTATTCAAGTCTTAGACACATCGCTGCAGATAAAACATGTGGAGCAACTGCAGTAACTGAAAGCCATTATGTTTAATAATGAATTCAGCGTCATGCATTAAAACATCCAACTTTTCTCTCTTTTTACCACCTTCAACAGGGGCCACCAAAGACATGGGTAAGATGCTCGGTGGAGAGGAGGAGAAGGACCCCGATGCTGCCAAAAAAGAGGAGGAGAGGCAAGAAGCCCTGAGGCAACAGGAAGAGGAGAGGAAGGCCAAATATGCAAGAATGGAGGCGGAGAGAGAAAACATCCGACAGGGCATCAGGGACAAGGTGAGAACAGATCTCAGTACCTGCAGACCTGCCGATCATCGCTCTGTTTCCCCTCATCTGCAGATTTTAAACCAAGTAAGAAAGAACAATCAGGTTCATAACTACAAACTAAAACATAATAGTGCTCTAAAAGCCTTTTTTCGCTCCGCTAACACCTGCCAACGTCTGACTTTTTGGCACAAATTGGCTTTTAGATGTGCATCAAATGACTCTGATGTAGCTGTAAGTATTATTTGCTTCTAGCTTGAGTCCAAATGAATGTGAACTCACTTTTACAGCTCTGAGTGCTGCGTTCAGGGCTGCTGAAGTGGGTCCAATCGTGTTTCCCGACCATGACATCTCATGCTGAAAATGACAGCAACAACTTGCGAAACAAGAGCGTCTTCCTTCGGTGCGCTCAGCAGCTTTCTCTCAGTGTCGGTGTGGGGGACAGATGTCCAGTCAGGAGAAATAAATGAGACCAATTATCTCAAAGTCCAGCCGGTCGCAGATTGCAGGACAGCAGAAGCTGTGAAACGATTTCATGTTGTTGCAGCTGAGAAGCTCATTTCCCGGGAGGATTTCTTTATTTTTCTGTAATCCTTACACCACCAAATGATTTATTCGGTTTATTTTAACGTCCTGCGTCCCGAGCTTTGGGTTTGTGTGCATCTTTTATTTTGAAATTGAAGAATAAAATGTTAAAGGGAAGCCACAACTCATCTGAGGACTCAGGATGTCCAAAGTTGAGTTGGTTTTTGGTGTAAAATTGTAAAGATAATAAAAAATATGTCCTGGAATAAAAAAAAAAAACCCTAATCCCTCACAAACATTTAGCAGCTGCTTGTTAAACAGGAAATTAATCCATTTGATGCAAATTATTTTTAACACCGGCTGCTTTTTGTGTCAATGCATGGAATGCTTGTCGCCCGCCGTCAAACTGTGCAGATGACATCATCCACGCTCTCAGGAAACACTGCTTGAAGTATGTTTGTAGTGGTTGATTAGCTGTGGCGGCCATCTTGAACTGAGTCAACACCTAAAGAGTGAATGAGTCGTAGACGTTCACCAAACGATCCCTTTCTGAGAGTTTCACCGAAATCCGCCCAGCGACAGCAAACAAGGCTGCTTAGTAATGTCAATTAGTGCCAAGATTTTAAGCAAAGATTTGAAATAAGATTCTAAGTAAAGATGTGCATTGTATGTGTTGGGGATAATGCTCAGCTACTACCATGTCATTTTTTGTGATTTTATTTATATTATCCTATATTTCATTTAGATTATACATGATTGATGTGTTTTTTTTTTTGTTTTTTTCTCTTCTTTTTACTTTTAGAAAGTTCGGTACCGTTAGTTTTAGCATTCTCATGTTTTAGCTTATTTAACCTTCCTGTTCATTTAGTTTAGTTTAGTTTATCTTAGCTCATACTTTAGATATTGTTAGATTGTTAGATTGTTGTTTAGTTCAGCTTTAACTTTATCATGATTTTATTTAGATTATTTTAGCTACTATTTTGACTGTTTTAGCTCATGTTTAGACATGTTTAGTTTCATGATTTTATTTCGATTATACCTGATTGTTGTAAAGCGCTTCGGATCGCCGTGTTGTTGAGAAGTGCTGTATAAATAAATCTGACTTCACTTCATATTTTAGCTCAGTATCTGTAAAACCGACCGAAGTTGTAAATGTGCAGCTTCACCTTATATAACCACTGGATGCTGCAGATGGAAGATTATATGACATTACTGAGTATAAAAGTATATTTTAGGGCTGCAGGTCATGATCATTATAACATCTTGTGTGCCTGGATGTAAATACGTCCTGGTCAGGGGATTTATAACAAACTGTAAACTTCTCACACACGACTGTAACCTTTACTCGTTGGTAAACTGGTAAACCATCGTTATCATCAATATCTACCTGCAGACTTCTACACTTCCTCGGACTGCTGACCTAGACGTCACAAAGTCAGGACAGTCTCAGCCGGGAGGATATCTAAATAATCTCTAATGTTAAATTCAGTGGCGGGCGGTGCATTTCACGCTCAGGCCTTCAGTGATGTCCAACTTACTCAATAAATACCTTTCATTGTGCCAGCATTTATAACACCGGGATGAAAATCAAAACGGCGCATTTTAAAAATCAGCAAACCTGCATCAGCAATTAAAACATATCTGGTATCCTACTGTCAAAACTAAAAATAAAATAAAATAAAATGTTTGCACTCACCAAAACACTTATTTCAACACAGAATCCATTCTGGGACAGGTTAGCTAGCTAGCTAGCTCGGGGGTCGGCCGTCCTCCTCTAACCAGATCTAGCTTCTCTTGAAAAGTTCGTCTTGAAAACAGCCTTGCCAGTAAATCAGCAACCAAATCAACGTGTTACTCTCCTTCAGCCATTGTGGGTTAAAAAAGTTTTTAACCGTTAACAGTCCCGAGTGTGACTCTGTTGATCTGCACAGCACTGCCGCGGCTCAAACTCGTAAGTATCCATCCAATCACAGGACGCGTAAATGTCACGTTCAACGTGAGGCCAGTTAGAGAGCCTTACTGACACAACTCGTGATCTGATTGGCTATCGCAGCTGTCTATCAACTGTATTTGCCCGTTCACTTACAGGCCCGGGCAGATTTCATCCTGCCTGGCAACATAAGAGCTGAATTCTGATTGGATAAAAACTCTAACCTAAAAACAACAGCACTGGAAGGAGCTTAATATGAAACGAAGAGAATATGAATACTTTTAGATATCTGGGAAAGTAAATTAAAAAATTAAATTAACCTTTATCATAATTATGATGATTTCTGGTTCTGTTAGCCTTGCTGGTCCTGACCACTGGTTAAATGATAGAACCAACGTTTCTGAAGCTTCCAGTAAAATGTTGCTTTTAACAGCTAATGTTTTATTAATTATTCACATGAAGACAATGAGTTGAAGAGTTTTTAGCACTTTAAGTTGATCTTTGGAGTTTTGGGAATCAGCTCTGAAGTTTATTTCTCCGATATGACAGAAGTGTTTGATTGTGCGGAGCGGCAAGGAGCGGCGAGGAGCGGCGAGGAGCGGCGAGGAGCGGCGAGGGGCTGACTCGGCGTGGCGGTCTGATGAAAGGTTCAGTTGCTGCAGAACGAGTCAGAGCGAGAGGGAGGCTGACGAGGACAGGCCGGGGGAGGCCGACGGGAAGAAAACACCGAGGAAATAAAAAACACTCGGAAGAAAAGATGGAGCTATATCAAACCACAGATTGCACTTTTCCAAACTTCGATGCTGATTCTCTGCACGACAGCAGATATATTTATATACCATCATTCTGTTTTACTGATGAGGTCATTTTAAAGTTGTTTCTAAGAACTGAGCACCAAACAAGCTCCCAAACGGTCTCATTTCATATTTAAATGTTTGCACCTGATCTATTTTACATTAACTGTTCCACAAATATTGGGCCAAACAATGAAAACAATAATTTTCTTAGTTTCTCTAAAGAAACTGGGCTGATTATTCAGAGAAAATGGACCTTTTCAGGTTTTTCCACTTTTTTAATGACTCCTTTTTACATGAAATCTGTCTGCTGAGGCGTAGTCCCTGAGTTTGCTGTTTGGTGTGAATAATGTCATAAAATAATATAATAAATCAAAAATGTGTATTTATTCATATGTTAAGGCTTCTGATCTTTGCTTTTATTCGTTCAAATTATAACCATCTTTGACTGAATTCAGCTGATTTTCTGAGCAGTTTCACTGCTTCCCTCTCAGACACTCAGATGGATTCTGGTAGACGTCTCCTAAAATATTTATTGCTCCAGAATCCCATCACCGTCTGTCTGACAAAACAGCCAAAAGGTCACAGGAGAGCCTGAATGATTTTCCTCCGTCCGTCCTCCCGCTGACCCCCCTCTGCTCCTCAGCTCGGCTGGTTTTTCTGAAATCAAGACCTCAGCTGTGGAGATAAATCTGAGCACAAACCTGGACAGTAATCCAGAACTTCAAACTAATAAAACTAAACGAACAATAAATCCACTTTGTTCAAATTACTCAAAGTTTTTAGTTAAAGGTATTATAATTGTTTCTGTAAAGTCAGATTATTTTACAATCCCTCCAGGGTTTCACGGGCATTTTTTGTGATTGTTGCGGCTAAAATGCCTGATTTCGTGGGGCATTTTCCTAAAAGTTGCGATATTTTTTTCACATAAATCAATAAACAACCATAACTTTTAATATCTAAACCAAAAATCCTTCCTAGTTTTGTAAGATAATTCCCAACAAACATTGACATTCTCAAAAGGTGCTTTATTTGAGAACTTTGATAGCTTCTAAACTGACATTCATGAGCATTTCT